>NC_036872.1:30517415-30522294 GCF_002910315.2 Salvelinus sp. IW2-2015 | reverse complement strand
CTTCCATACCGATCTCGACAAACCATTTCTGTATGGACCTCACTTTGTGCACGGGTGTTTCATTGTAATGCTGAAACAGGAAAGGGCCTTCCCCAAATTGTTGCACAAAGTTTGAAGCACTGAAATCCATCTAGAACGTCATTGTATGCTGTAGCATTAAGGATTTCCCTTCCACTGGAACTAGCCCAAACCATGAAAAACAGCCCTAGAACATTATTCCTCCTCCACCAAACTTTACAGTTTGCACTATACATTGGGGCAGGTAGCGTTCTCCTGGCATCTTCCAAATCTCAGATTCGTCATTCGGACTGCCAGATGGTGAATATTGATTCATCACTCCAGAGAATGCATTTCCACTGCTCCAAAGTCCAATGGCGTTGAACTTTGCACCACTCCAGCCGATACTTGGCATTGCGCATGGTGATCTAAGGCGTGTGTGCGGCTGCTCGGCCATGGAAACCCATGCCATGAAGCTCCCGACGAACAGTTCTTGTGCTGACGTTGCTTCTAGAGGCAGTTTGAAACTCGGTAGTGAATGGTGCAACCGAGGATGGACGATTTATACACGCTACGCGCTTCAGCACTCGGCAGTCCCGTTCTGTGAGCTTGTGTGGCCTACCACTTCGCGGCTGAGCCGTTGTTGCCCCTAAATGTTTCCACTTCACAATAAGAGCACTTACAGTCGACCGTGGCAGCTCAAGCAGGGCAGAAATGTTACGAACTGACTAGTTGGAAAGGTGGAATCCTATGACGGTGCCACGTTGAAAGTAACTGAGCTCTTCAGTAATGCCATTCTACTGAAAATGTTTGTCTATGGAGGTTGTATGGCTATGTCCTCGATTTTATACACCTGTCAGCAACGGGTGTGGCTGAAATAACCGAATCCACTAATTTGAAGGGGTGTCCACAAACCTTTGCTTATATAGCGCCATTAGATCATGGGAAAAGGCCACACTTGACAGTTGCACTTGAATCATTCCCATGGTGAATGGCTAGGCCTGCTACGCTATGAAGCCTATTGCAAAGACTTTGATATTACCGGCTGCAAATGAAATGGTGAAAACAATGTTTGGGGAGGTAGAAGCACAGAAACTCGCATCAATGCCTTTGTCAGATAACACCGTGAAACAAAGAATTTATGCTATTGCTAGCAATCAAGAGGAAACTCTGACTGAACGACTCAAACTCCCCAGCTTATGCTCTCCAAATGGACGTTAGCTGTGAGGGCCGAAATGCCCATGCATTGACTTTTGTTTGCTATACATGTTGGGGGATGCTATTCTTGAGGACATATTGTTCTGTCTCACGATTCCTGAGCATGAAACGGCAACGGGGATGTTCAGTGTGTTGCGTGGCACTTTGACGAAAAACAGATTTCCATGGGATTGAACATATCAGACTTTTGCATAGATGTGGCACTCATTCTATGGTATGGACTCTGGGCAGGACCTCTGCACTTCTAGTATATGAATGGTGATCCCTCTAACATATAGAACACATATTACAATTCGAGTATGATACACCGTAGAGCAACTGCAGAAAAAGACTGAACACAGAACTCTGAGAGATATACTGCATTGTAAACTACATCAAACACCGCATCAATGCAAAACCTGCCGCGCTCGCCTGTTCACAAAACTATGTGGCGATAGTGGTCAGGAGCATGACGATCGTTCCTATTTGTCAGCAAAAAAGACCCGAGGCTGGTGGTTATGGGTGGGGGTAGTGTGGAAAGCAATTGTTTTAGCTGCATGAGAGCGGAAGCTAGGATGTGTGGACTTGTCATTATCACAAACGGACTGTAAAACAGACTTTGGTTGACTTTTGAATTAATGAGAAAGAAAATGACTATTCTATTACGCACATTGGAACTGCTTTGGGAGAGAAAACCGAATGAAGATAAGACACTGACACAAGCATTGCACGGGGAATAGATAAAACATATCTACAAACCAGATGAAGTGACATGAGATCAGTGCATTCAGTAGGAAATAAGTTATTAATTGGAGAAGAGAGTCTTTCCAAAAGTGAACATGGCCCCGTTTCCGTCGGCTGTGCATACGTTTCTAACGAAAAAGAGTAGATGAAAGCCTTTTATCCCAAGCCACTGGAAGGATGAAGCAACTTTGGGGGACGACCTACGCTTCGTCTCTCTAGATATTCTCCCTAAGTCCTTTATTGACTGTTGATCCACTGCCGTGTAAGTCGAAATCAAACAGCCTGATCGAGCTGTCTGGTGAACAAAATGGCTCCAAGACCGACGCATAGTTCAAACGCAACTGGTCCTACGGAGGAGTTTTGGTTCCTGACTCAAAGGGGAAACCCTGCCGTCTCCCTCTGAGTATTAATGCAGCGTTCAAAACAACTGGGAACTGGGAAGTCTCCGACTTCCAACTTCAACGTGTTCAAGACAACTGGGAACTCGGTAAAAAACGAGCGCCAATTGAGGGAAATTGTTTTGAATATTCATCCAACGCGGAATTCCAACTCGGGAACTCGAACCTCTTTCTAGAGTTCCAACTTTCTGACCTGAAGATCACTGACATCATGATTTGACATCATATTTTTCCCAGTTGTCATGAAAGCACCATAAAACGAATGGTACCATTGCCAGCTAATATCTATGCGAAGCTGGATTCAGTGCTCTCGTCTGAATTAAAACCAAATATCGATCCAGGTTGGATTTGAAATCAGAGATGAGGTGCACACTGTCGACCACTCCCCCTGACAATGAGATGCTCTGACACGACATGCAGCACACCCATGTCAGTAGTGGTGGTGTGATAAGATACATTATGTCAGACTAATTTGCAGTTGACTGTCATAGCCCCAAATAAAAAAGTAAACATTGGCTGTTAATTACAACAAAAAATTCACATGGTTGGGGTCGTGAGAATTTCAGAAATCAAAATAGGGTCGTGTGCCCATAAAGTTTGGGAACCCTGCACTGGAGGCTCCACAGTCCACAGCAACAGCAGCAGGTAGCCTAGTGGTTAGAGCGTTGGACTAGTAACCGAAAGGTTGCAAGATCAAATCCCCAAACCGACAAGGTAAAAATCTGTAGTTCTGCCCCTGAACAAGGCAGTTAACCCACTGTTATTATGTTATAGACCCTGGGCTGATATTATTATTGTTTTTATGTTATAGATTCTGGGCTGATATTATTATTGTTTTTATGTTATAGATTCTGGGCTGATATGTTTATTGTTTTTATGTTATAGATCCTGGGCTGATATGATTATTATTATTATGTTATAGATCCTGGGCTGATGTGATTATTATTATTATGTTATAGATCCTGGGCTGATATGATTATTATTATTATGTTACAGAGATCCTGGGCTGATATTATTATTATGTTACAGAGATCCTGGGCTGACAGTATTATTATTATTATGTTACAGAGATCCTGGGCTGACAGTATTATTATTATTATGTTACAGAGATCCTGGTGCGTGGACAGTATTATTTATTTTAATGTTATAAGGATCCTGGGCTGAAGGTATTATTATTATTATGTTACAGAGATCCTGGGCTGACAGTATTATTATTATTTATGTTACAGAGATCCTGGGCTGACAGTATTATTATTATTGTTGTTACGAGATTCTCTGGCTGGCAGTATTAAATTATATTATGTTACAGAGATCCTGGGCTGACAGTATTATTATTATTATGTTACAAGAGATCCTGGGCTGACAGTATTATTATTATTATGTTACAGAGATCCTGGGCTGACAGTATTATTATTATTATGTTACAGAGATCCTGGCTGACAGTATTATTATTTATTATGTTACAGAGATCCTGGGGCTGACAGTATTATTATTATTATGTTACAGAGAGTCCTGGGTGACAGTATTATTATTATTATTGTTAAGAGATCCTGGGCTGACAGTATTATTATTATTATGTTACAGAGATCCTGGGCTGACAGTATTATTATTATTATGTTACAGAGATCCTGGGCTGACATTAGCCTTAATCTTTGTGGGGAGTAAAAGTGGCAGCAGCTAGTAAAGGTGATGTAGGCAGTATGCATCGTGGGTAGTGCCACTGTGGGCAGTTTCAGAGACGCAATTCCAGGTAGCTAAAAGCCCTGTAAGTAGCAGCAAAAATGCCATGCCCGCGGCCCACCTAAAAATCCCCTTGGGCAGCTAAATAACACACGCATACTAATGTGAACACACACAAACACACACGCTCACTCAGACTCACACACACACGAATGCACATAAACACACCCACATCTCTAATTGTCAGTCCCTGCCAACCAAGCAAAAATACAACCACAAAAACAAAGAAATACACACTGTGTGTGTGTGTTTGTGTATGTGTGCACGTATATGTGTGAGTCTGAGTGAGTATGTGTGTGTGTGCATGTGTGTGTGTGTGTATATGTGTGTGTATATGTGTGTTTAGAGTTAAAGGGAACTATTGCCTGCCTACTTTAAACTGCACTTTAATTACATAATCTCCAGGGCATTTGTTAAATCACAAACAAATCTCCATAGTCCAGATCTCTCCAAACCATGCCAGGCAGAAAGTGCTTACTGTGCATTCTGACCTACACTAAGTATTTGTCCCAAAGAGCATTCTATTTGGATGCACACTTAATGTTACTTGGAGTGCACTTTGTTTATGTATACATGTACAGTATGTAGCCTGGCCAACTGAGTGTTAGTGTGTATTTTAGTGGTAAGTGTGTGTGTGTGTGTGTGTGTGTGTGTGTGTGTGTGTGTGTGTGTGTGTGTGTGTGTGTGTGTGTGTGTGTGTGTGTTGTGTGTGTGTGTGTGTGGCAGTGTTGTAAATCTTGCAGTCGGTTTATAGGATCGTTAACTACCATCGTGTGAATCGGTGGCAGGTATCTTGCTAGACC
>NC_036872.1:30501929-30517390 GCF_002910315.2 Salvelinus sp. IW2-2015 | reverse complement strand
TGAAAGGGCTGGTAATCTGTGAGCAGCATGGGAATTGCAAAGGAGGCGATAGACAGATGGGGTCCAGCGGGAGAAAGAGAGAATGTCTGCAATTGGGAGAGATGAGGATCGCAGTGCACACCCGCTGACCAGAAGCTCTCGGGTGTGCGAGAACACGTGGGCAGACGAGGAGAGAGCAGTAGGAGTAAGCACGTGTTTATCAAGTGGTAAATTCCATGTTTCGTCAGTGCCAGAAAGTCGAGGGACTGAGGGAAGCGCCATAGGCTGAGACTGAATCTGCTTGTTGGCCGCAATTCGGCCGTTCCAGAGGCTGCCCTGAGACTGGTAACTCGCCACAGTGGGTCGTGCGCCGCTGGGACCACCAGGTTAGAGTAGGCAAGCGGCCTACGCGGTGTGAAGGCGTTTGTACTGGTCTGTGCAGAGAGGAGAAGACAGGGATAGAACAGACACATAGTATTGACAGGCTAGAAGGAGGCTACGCCTAATGCAATGGAAGATCTTGGAATGAAAAGTGGACTACAGTGCTCGAATGGTTCAGACAGTTAAGCTTGACGTTGCAAAAAATTCTTATTGACTAAAATGATATAGTATCGCTGCTGGTGAAAATAGGCTAGCTAGCAGTGGCTCGTTGTTGACGTTTGTTTGAAGTGTAGGCTGGCTAGGGTAACCTTAACTGGCTAGGTAACCTCGGACAATTACTCTAGACTATCACAATTATCTTGGAGTACAAAGACGGCTATGTAGCCAGCTAAGATCAACAAATAAACTGCTTGTACTGTAATGAAATGAAATTGTAATACACCTGTAATAGCTACCTGGTGGAGCAAAGGCGGAATGCATCTCGCTCCAAACCAAAACCGGGAGTGGCGTATCATAGAAGGGAGAGGCAATAGGAGTGTTGTTTCTTGTATTATTGTCTTTTGTGTCTTTAGAGGAATGGTTTCACCTTAAATGCCCCTTTCCGCTTTTCTTTCTGTCCTTATTTTGTCCACTTTGTCCCTTCTTTGTCTTCTTCTCTTCTGCAAATAGACCTACCTTGTTAGCTAGCCTAGCTTCTTTTCAGGAATGTCGCCTAGCAACTGCCTAGGTGCTAACAGGTAAACAACTTAGGCTAGCTAAGAAAAACGGTATAATTTTTATGAAAATTGTTACTTTTCAAAGCCTTTCTTCTTTGTGTTCTGCTTGTTTGGTCTCGCTATTCAGTTTGGCAGTTTTCTTTTGATTTTTTTCGATGTACTTTTACTCTAAAAAAACATTTAAATTTCAAATATTTGTGTAGCTCTCATCTTTTCAGCTGCTGCTGCTTAATCTTGGATACTCGCGGAACTTTTTACTTCCAATCCCATTGACTGTTGAAATGCCGGTAAGTGAAATCAAAACAGCTATCTGAGCTGTTATGTGAACAAATGCTTGCAGACAACGCATTCACGGGTCACTACGGAGGAGTTTTTTGGTTCTGACTCAAAGGGAACCCTGCGCTCCCCTTTCTGAGTTATTTAATGCAGCGTTCCAAAAACTGGGAACTGGGAAGTCTCCGACTTACAACTTCACAGTGTTCAAGACAACTGGGACTCGGTAAAAAATCGAGGCGCAATTGAGCGGGAAATTGTTTTGAATATTTCATCCAACGCGGAATTCCAACTCGGAACTCGAACTCTTTTGCTAGAGTTCCACTTTCTGACGCTGAAAGATCACGAACATTGATTTGACATAAATATTGTTTCGGCCACGTTGCTGCATGTAAGACATAAAACCGAATGGTACCATTGCCAGCTATTATCTATGGCGAAGCTGGATTCAGTGCTCTCGTCTGAATTAAAAACCAAATATCGATCAGTTGGATTTGAAATTCAGAGATGAGGTGCACACTGTCTGACCACTCCCCCCTGACAATGAGAATCTCTGAACGACATGCTAGGCACACCGCATGTCAGTAGTGGTGGTGTGATTAAGATACATTTATGTCCAGACTAATTTGGGCACGTTTGACTGTCATAGCCCCAAATAAAAAAGTAACATTGCTGTTAATCTACAACAAAAAATTCACATGGTTGGCGTCGTGAGAAATTCAGAAATCAAAATAGGGTTATATCGTGGTGCCCATAAGTTTGGGAACCCTGCACTGGCGGCCTCCACAGTCCCACAGCAACAGCGAGCAGGTCAGCCTAGTGGTTAGAGCGTTGGACTAGTAACCGAAAGGTTGCAAGACTTCAAATCGCGCCAACCGACAAGGTAAAATTGTAGTTTCTGGCCCTGAACAAGGCAGTTAACGGCCACTGTTATTATGTTTATAGACCCTGGGCTGATATTATTATTGTTTTTATGTTATAGATTCTGGGCTGATATTATTATTGTTTTTATGTTATGATTCTGGCTGTATGTTTATTGTTTTTATGTATAGATCTGGGTTGATAATGAAATTATATTATTATGTTATAGAATCTGGCTGATGTGATTATTATTATTATGTTATAGATCCTGGGCCTGCATATGATTAATTATTATTATGTTACAGACGATCCTCGGGCTGATATTAATTATTATGTTACAGAGATCCTGGGCTGACAGTATTATTATTATTATGTTACAGAGATCGCTGGGCTGACAAGTATTTATTATTATTATGTTAAGAGATCCTGGGCTGACAGGTATTATTATTATTATGTTATAAAGGAAAAACACCGAAAAAACAGAGATCCTGGCTACCGTCATTATTATTTATTATGTTACAAGATCCTGGGCTGACAGTATATTATTATTATGTTACAGAGATCCTGGGGCTGACAAAGTATTATTATTATTATTACAGAGATCCTGGGCTGAACCAGTATTATTATTAGTTATTATGTACAGAGATCCTGGGCTGACAGTATTATTATTATTATGTTACAGAGATCGCTGGGCTGATCAGTATTTTAAATTATTATGTTACATGATGATCCTGGGCTGACGTATTATTTATTATTATGTTACAGAGATCCGGGCTGACAGTATTATTATTATTATGTTACAGAGATCCGGGCTGACAGTAATTATTATTAATGTTAGAGAGATCCTGGGCTGACAGTATTATTATTAATTATGTTACAGAGATCTGGGCTTGACCAGTATTATTATTATTATGTTACAGAGATCCTGGCTGACAGTAATATTATTATGTTACAGAGATCCTGGGACAGTATTATTATTATTATGTTACAGAGATCCTGGGCTGACAGTATTTTATTATTATGTTAAGAGATCCTGGCTGACATTACCTTATCTTTGTGGGGAGTAAAAGTGGCAGCAGCTAGTAAAGGTGATGTAGGCAGTATGCATCGTGGGTAGTGCCACTGTGGGCATTCAGAGACCAATTCAGTTAGCTAAAAGCCCTGTAAGTAGCAGCAAAATGCCCATGCCCGCGGCCACCTAAAAATCCCTGGGCTGCTAAATAACACACGCATAACTAATGTGAACACACACAAACACACACGCTCACATCAGACTCTAACACACACACGAATGAACACAACACACCCACATCTCTAATTGTCAGTCCCTGCCAACCGAAGCAAAAATACCAACACAAAAACACAGAATACCAACTGTGTGTGTGTGTTTGTGTATGTGTGCACGTATATGTGTGAGTCTGAGTGAGTATGTGTGTGTGTGCATGTGTGTGTGTGTGTATATGTGTGTGTATATGTGTGTTTAGAGAGTATAAAGGGAACTATTGCCTGCCTACTTTAAACTGCACTTAATTACATATATCTCCAGGGCATTTGTTAAATCACAAACAATCTCCATAGTCCAGATCTCTCCAAACCATGCCAGGCAGAAAGTGCTTACTGTGCATTCTGACCTACACTAAGTATTTGTCCCAAAGAGCATTCTTTTTGGATGCACACTTAATGTTACTTGGAGTGCACTTTGTTTATGTATACATGTACAGTATGTGCGCTGGCCAACTGAGTGTTAGTGTGTATTTTAAGTGTTAGTGTGTGTGTGTGTGTGTGTGTGTGTGTGTGTGTTGTGTGTGTGTGTGTGTGTGTGCCAGTGCTGTAATCTTGCAGTCATTAGCAGATTCCATTGAAATCTAAGAGCTCCAGCTGTTCCTGCTCACTCTTGCTGTGCGCTGGACACTAGATCACTATACACACACGCACGCACACACACACACACACACACACACACCCAACACACACACACACCACACACACCACACACACACACACCACACACACACACACACACACACACACACAACACACACACACCACACACACACACACACACACAACACAAAACTCTCCCTCTCTCTCCTCTGCTTTTCCCGTCTCTTTCACTCTCTCTCTCTTTATCTCTCTCTGTCGTCTCTCTTCTTTCTTTCTCTCTCATTTCTATTAAACTTAAGGGCTTTATCGGTACGGGAAATGTTTATATTGCCAAAGCAAGTGAATAGAAATTAACAAAAGTTAATAAACAAGAAAAATGTACAGTAAACATTTACTCCAAAAGTTCCAAAAGCATAAAGACATTTAAAATGTCATATTATGTCCAATATATGGTTGTAATGATGTGCAAATAGTTAATGTAATGTCGTGGCCAAAACTTTTGATAATGACACAAACATACATTTTCCCAAAGTCTGCTGCCTCAGTTTGTGTGAGGCCATTTTGCATAAACTCCAGAATGTTATGAAGAGTGATCCGATGAATTGCAATTAATTGCAAAGTCCTCTTTGCCATGGCAAATGAACTGAATCAGGGCGCCCAAGAAAGTCCAGCAAGCGCCAGGACAGTCTCCTAAAGTTGATTCAGCTGTGGGATGGGGCACACCAGTACAGAGCTTGCTCAGGAATGGCAGCAGGCAGGTGTGAGTTCATCTGCCAATGCACAGTGAGGCGAAGACTTTTGGAGGATGGCCTGGTGTCAAGAAGGGCGCAGCAAAGAAGGCACTTCTCTCCAGGAAAAACATCAGGGACAGACTGATATTCTGAAAAAGGTATGGACTGCTGAAGACTGGGGTAAAGTCATTTTCTCTGATGAATCCCTTTTCCGATTGTTTGGGGTATCCGGAAAAAAAGCTTGTCCGGAGAAGACAGGTGAGCGCTACATCAGTCTGTGTCATGCCAACAGTAAAAGCATCCTGAGAACTGTGTGGGGCTGCTTCTCAGCGAAGGGAGTGGGCTCACTCACAATTTTCCTAAGAACACAGCCATGAATAAAGAATGGTACCAGAACACATCCTCTGAGAGCAACTTCTCCCAACCATCCCGGAACAGTTTGTGACGAACAATGCCTTTTCCGCATGATGAGCACCTTCCATAGGCAAAAGTGATAACTAAGTGGCTCGGGGACACATGATATTTTGTTGGGTCCATGGCCAGGAAACTCCCCAGACCTTAATGCCCATTGAAGAACATTGTGGTCAGTCCTCAAAGGAGGGCGTGTGACCAAATAGGACAAACAACAAACACCCACAAATTCTGACAAACTCCAAGCATGATTATGCAAGAATGGGCCTACGATCAGTCCGGATGTGGCCCAGAAGTTAATTGACAGCATGGCCAGGGCGGATTGCAGAGGTCTTGAAAAAGAAGGGTCAACCTCTGCAAATATTGACTCTTTGCATCAACTTCATTGTATTATGTCAATAAAAGCCTTTGACACTATGAAATGCTTGTAATTATAGCTTCAGTTTCGCAATAGTAACATCTGAGACAAAATATCTAAAACACTGAAGCAGCAAACTACGTGAAATTAATATTTGTGTCATTCATCAAACTTTTTGCCATGACTGTCAACAGCGGAAAATAAATAAAAATAAATATAGGTTGTATTTACGCAATGGTGGTTTGTTCTTACTGGTTGCCCTTTTCTTGTGGCAACAGGTCACACAATCTTGCTGCTGTGATTACACACTGTGGTATATTCACCCAATGTAATATGGGAGTTTATCACACATTTGATTTGTTTTCAAATTCTTTGTGGGTCTGTGTAATCTGAGGGAAATACGTGTCTCTAAATATGGTCATACATTTGGGGAGATGGGAGTGAGCTCAGTTTCCACCTCATTTGGTGGGCAGTGTGCACATAGCCTGTCTTCTCTTGAGAGCCAGGTCTGCCTACGGCGCCTTTCTCAATAGCAAGGCTATGCTGCATGAGTCTGTACATAGTCAAAGATTTCCTTAATTGTTGGATCAATCACAGTGGTCAGGTAGTCTGCCACTGTGTACTCTCTGTTTAGGGCGCAAATAGCATTCTATTTTGCCTCTATTTTTGACACGCGTAGAAGGCCCTTTCTTGCCATGTCTCTCGATCGTTCACAGCTTTGTGAAAATTACCTGTGGCGCTGATGTTTAGGTCGAGGTATGCATTGTTTTTTGTGAGCTCTTGGGTAACGGGTGTCTAGATGGAATTTTGGAACACATTATTTTTGTCTTACTGAGATTGACTGCCAGGGCCAGGTCTGACAGAAATCTGGCAGAAGATCTAGGTGCTGATGTAGACCTCTGACTCTCTCTCTTTCTTACCTGAGTAGTGTCGCAGTGCATTTTGGTAGTTCGCCCCCTACAATCAGACATCTTCCTGCCAGTGCATGTATTCCTGGAGAGGCCATGGGCAGCCCGAACCATAAGGATGGCGAGCGCAAGTCAAAGGGCTAAACACACAACAACATAGGTCAATGGGTCTGTGTCTGTAGTGGGTGTGTGATGGTGTAGACACAAATCAGCATATTAACAATGGATGTGTGTGTCAATCAAGATCAACAGTATCTTGTCACATGCGCCGAATACCAACAGGTGGTAGACCTTACAGAGAAATGGGCTACTTACAGCACTAACCAATAGTGCGAAAAAAAGGTGTGTGTGTGTGTGTGTGTTGTGGTGTGTGTGTTGTGTGTGTGTGTGTGTGTTGTGTGTGTGTGTGTTGGTTGGTGTGTGTGTGCTGTGTGTGGTGTGTGTGTGGTGGTAGGTAAAGTAAAGAAATAAAACAACAGTAAAAATAATTTGAAATAAGAGTGCAAGGCGTATATACAGAAGCCGGTTAGTCAGCAGCTTATTGAGGTAGCAGGATGTTATGTTAAGAGTACTAAGACTATGCTATAATGATAAACAGAGGAAGCAGCATGAGCGTAAAAGAGGGGCTTGGGGGGGGCAACAATGTAAAATCGACCCGGGTAACCTGTTCAGAAGTCTTGAGTGGTTGGGGGGTTCAAAAACTGTTGGAAGCCTTTTTGTCCTAGACCTGTTGCAACCACGATAGCCGCTTACCAGTGGCGGTAGTCGAGAGGAAACAGTCCTATGACTGGGGTGGCTGGGCTCTTGACCAAATTTTTAGGGCCTTCCCTGCCGTCGGCGTTGCGCACTCCGCTGGGAAGCGAAGACATGCTGGAAGGTTCGGCGAATGGTCGTACGATGGCAGGCAGCTGCCTTGGCCCAGTGAGTATTCTGCGCCGTACGCCTAGCACGCTCTGTTGAAGTGCTTGGCGGTCAGAGGCCGAGCATTGCAATACCAGGCGTGATGCCAACGCGGTCAGGATGCATCTCGATGTGGGTGCAGCTGTCAGTAACGTTTTGATGTGATCGTGCAGGACACGCATGCCATAATCTCTTTTTAGTTCCTGAGGGGGGAATAGGCCTTTGGTCGTGCCCTAGCTTCACGACTGTCTTGGTGTGGTTTCGGACATTGCTAGTTTGTTGTGGAGGTGTGAGACGACCGGAGAATATTTGAACTCTCAACCTGCTTCCACTACAGCCGTTGATGCCGAATGGGGACGTGCTCGGTCCTCGGCTGTTTCCTGTAAGTCCGCAATCCATGCTCTCCGTTATCTTGGTTATGTTTGAGGGATAGGTGTTAATCCTGGCACACATCCGCGCCAAGGCGTCTCTGACCTCCTGTCAGTGAAAGGGAGGCACCCTGCCAGTTGGTGCCCACACATGCCCGGAGGCAACACGTCGGGCTGGGGTAATGGGGGCCCGTGCTGGCCCGCAGCCTTGTGTATGTGTGACCTGTGTTTAATATCGTCTTACTCACGTTGGCTACCGGAGAGCGTGATCACACAGTAGTCCGGAACAGCTGCTGCTCTCATGCATGCCTCAGTGTTGCTTGCCTCGAGGCGAGCATAGAAGTGATTTAGCTCGTCTGGTAGGCTTGTGTCACTGGGCAGCTCGCGGCTGTGCTTCCCTTTGTAGTCTATAATAGTTTGCAAGCCCTGCCACATCCGACGAGCGTCGGAGCCGGTGTAGTATGATTCAATCTTAGCCCTGTATTGACGCTTTGCCTGTTTGATGGTTCGTCGCAGGGCATAGCGAGATTTCTTGTAAGCTTCCGGGTTAGAGTCCCGCACCTTGAAAGCGGCAGCTCTACCCTTTAGCTAAGTATGAATGTTGCCTGTAATCCCTGGCTTCTGGTTGGGGTATGTACGTACAGTCACTGTGAGGGACGACGTCCTCAATGCACTTAATGATAAAGCCAGTGACTGATGTGGTGTATTCCTCAATGTCATCAGAAGAATCCCGGAACATGTTCCAGTCTGTGATAGCAAAACAGTCCTGTAGTTTAGCATCTGCTTCATCTGACCATTTTTTTATAGACCGAGTCACTGGTGCTTCCTGCTTAAATTTTTGCTTGTAGGCAGGAATCAGGAGGATATAGTTGTGGTCGGATTTACCAAATGGAGGGCGAGGGAGAGCTTTGTACGCGTCTCTGTGTGTGGAGTACAGGTGATCTAGAATTTATTTCCTCTGGTTGCACATTTAACCTGTTGATAGAGATTTGGTAGAACTGATTTCAGTTTCCCTGCATTAAAGTCTCCGGCCACTAGAAGCGCCGCCTCTGGGTGAGTGGTTTCCTGTTTGCTTATTTCCTTATACAGCTGACTGAGTGCYGTCTTAGTGCCCGCATCTGATTGTGTTGGTAAATAAACAGCCACAAAAAGTATAGCTGAGAACTCTCTAGGCAAGTAATGTGGCCTGCAATATATCACAATATACTCTACTTCAGGCGAGCAAAATCTAGAGACTTCCTTAGATTTCGTGCACCAGCTGTTGTTTACAAATATGCACAGACCGCCCCACCTCGTCTTACAGGAGTGTGCTGTTCTATCTTGCCGGTGCAGCGTGTATCCCGCTAGCTGAATATCCATGTCGTCATTCAGCCACGATGTCGTGAAACATAGGATATTACAGTTTTTGATGTCCCGTTGGTAGGATATTCGTGATCGTACCCCATCTAGTTTATTGTCCAATGATTGCACGATGGCGAGATATATTGACGGTAACGGCAGCTTTCCTACTCGTCTTCTGCGGATCCGGACGAGGCTTCCGGCTCTACTTCCTCTGCGTCGTTTCCTTATGCGAATAATTGGGATGTCTGCCCTGTGGGGTGTTTGGAGAATATCGTGTGAGTCCTGCTTGTTGTTGTTGTTGTTGAATCTTTGTCTAATCCGAGTTGAGTGATCGCTGTCCTGATATCCAGAAGCTCTTTTCTGCCGTAAGATATGGTTGCAGAAACATCATGTACAAAATGACAGAAATAATTTACCAAATATCGCGAAAAAAACAGACGACATAATAGCACAATTGTTAGGGAGACCTGGCGGGTAGGAGAGGCGGGCGCGCATGGGCGCTGCGGTGCCGGGCGTTCCATGTTTTTCCATGTGGTGGTGTGTTCGTGCAGTCATGCGTGATGTGTGTGTGTGTGGTGGTGTACGCTGTTGAGTGGTGGTTCTGTGTTGGGGGCAGGGTGAGGGGAGGGAAGGTCGGTGGTTTGGGGGTTGAGACAGGCGGGTCCATGTAGCCAGTGTCCACGTCACCTTCTCCAGCATCACCTCCCAGCTGTCTACCTGAGCGGCGGTGTGCAGGGCCCCGGAAGCTCGGGTCAGGAAACTGCCTTGGGGTCAAAGTTGGTCCACTGCAGGAGGGTGTGATATGCCACTAGGAGATGTTGGGTAGACATAACACACTCCAAATGCACAGAATTCCAAGCAATCGTCCAACATCAAACATACACTGCAGAAACCAACACTCCAGAAGCTCAACCTCCCAGAAGAACGCCAACACTCGCCAGAGAGCAACATTTGTAAAGTCGTAGTTTCCGAGCAGTATAATCGTATGGATATGTGAAAATGTATGATGTGTATAATGTATGATATATAGGTAGATTGTGGAGTGGTTAATAATGTCGTGATATGTATAGATGTATGATGTGTATGAATGTATGGATATGCGCGGGCGGTGGGGAGGAACGGCGGGGGGTGGGAGTGGGATGTGTGATGGTGTATGAATGTGTGGATATGTATAGGATGCAGTGGATGTGGAGGTAAGGGGTATGAGTGGGTGGTAGGTGAAGTGTAATGAGTGTATAGATGGGGTAGGGGAGTGGTGTGGTGGAGGAGTGGTGTTGATGGGTGGTATAGTGGTAGTAATGTTTGTTTAGATGTATGATGTGTGATAATTGTGGATAGGTATAGATGGTAGGGGATGGTTAGTAGAGGTGAGGGTGAGTAGTGGTAGAGGGGGGCGGGGATGTGAGTGGAGTGGTGATAGATGTAGTGAGAGGTGATAGGCGGGGAGGGGTGTGATTGTGTATAAATGTAGTGGAGTGTGAGTGAGGGTAGATGGGTGTGGAGGTGTGTGAGGAGTGGGTGCGAGTGGTGGTGGAGAGGGGGGTGATGTATGGTGTTATAATGTATGAAGCGGAACGATGTATGATGATGTTGAGAGGAGTGGTGTGAGGTGTGTGATGGGAAGGGATGTGTGATGATGTATAATGCAGTGATGTGGGAGAGAGGGAGTGAGTGAGTGTGTAGTGAGGAGTGTGGAGATGAGAGTGTGAGGAGGGCGGATGGTGAGGATGTGTGGTAGGGTAGAATGGTGTTATGTGTATAGGGGTGTATAGTGTTTTAAATGTATGATGTGTATACAGGGGGTTGGGGGGGGGGGTTGGGGGGGGGGGGAAATATTGGGGTATAATATGTAGATGTGTATAAATGTATGTAGTATGTAGGGAGATGTGAGGTGGAGTGTTAATAATGTGTGATGTGTATAATGGGGTGATGTTGGAGAGGTAATGTATGGAGTAGTGGTATAGGGGGAATGTATGATGTGTAAAATGTTATGATATGTATAATGGTGTGATGTGTATAGATGTTGATGTGTATAATGTATGATGGTATAGATGAGTCATGTGGTATTAAGTGGTGTGTATGTGTATAAGTGAGTGTGTGTATAGATGGGTGTGATGTTTATGAAGTGAGTGATGTGCTGAATGTGTGATGTTTAGTAATGAGTGATGGTGTGTAATGTGTGATGTTCTATAATGAGTGATGTGTGTAATGTGTGTATGTTTATAATGAGTGGATGTGTGTAAATGTGTGAAGTGTTTATAATGAGTGATGTGGTTATAATGAGTAGATGTGTGTAAATGTGTGAATGTTTATAATGGAGTGATGTGTATAATGCAGTGATGGTGTGATAGAGTGGTGTTGAGTGGTCATAATGTGTGATATGTAAATGTGGTGAATGTGTATCATGAGTCATGTGTAGGGATAATCGTGTGATGTTTAAATAATGTGTGATGTGTGTAATGTGTGATGCTTATAGGAGTGGGGTGATGTGTGTAATGTGTGGAGGGTGGTAATACATGTTGATATTTATAATGTTGAGAGGTGTATAATGAAGTCATTGTTTAATGTGTGATGTTTAATCATGTGTGAGGTGTGTAATGTTGTGATGTTTATAATGTGTGATGTGTGTGAGAATGTGTGATGTTTAAATGAAGTGATGTGGTGGTGTATAATGAGTGATGTGTATCATGTTGTGAGGGTGTATAATGTGGATATTTATAGATGTGTGATGTGGTATATGGTCATGTGTATAATGTGTGACTTTTAATGAATAGTGTAGTGTGTGTAATGTGGTGGAGTGCTTATAAATGTGTGTGGTGTGTTAATGTTGAGGTGGTATAATGGTGTTGATATTTTATAATGTGTGAATGTGTAGGAGGGAGGGAGTATGCGTATAAATGTGTTGATGTTTTATGGAGATGTGTGGGAGTGTGTGTAGAGTGTGTGATGTTTAATAATGTGGGTGATGTGTGTATGTGTGAATGTTTATAATGGATGATGTGTGTAATGTTGGGTTTAATAATGAGTGATGGTGTGTAATGTGTGAATGTTTATAATTAGTATGTGTTGTTAATGTGGATTGTTATAATAATGAGTGATGTGTTGATAATGGTGTGATGTGTGTAATCAATGAGTGATGGGGTGTGTAAGGGTGTGGATGTTTTATAATGGGAGTATGTGTGTAATGTGTGATTTTATAATGAGGTGATGGTGTGATAATGGTGTGATGTTTATAATGAAGTGATGTGTGTAATGTGTGATGTTTAATGAGTATGATTGTGTAATGGGAATGTTATAATGAGTGATGTGTGTAATTGGTGATGTTTAAATCGTAGAGTGAATGTGTATAATTGAGTGATGTGTAAGAGATGTATGACTAATGTAGTAATGTATGATGTGTAAAATGTATGATAATGATCTGTGTGATGTTGTATAATGTGTGAGTTGTATAATGTATGATGTGTATAATGAGTTCCATGTGTATAATGTGTGATGTGGTATAATGAGTGATGTGTATAATGTGTGATGTTTATAATGAGTGGATGTGTGTAAATGTGTATGTTTTAATAATGAGTGGATGTGTGTATGTGTGATGTTATAATGAGTTATGTGTTGTAATGTGTGATGTTTATAATGAGTGATGTGTGTAAATGTGTGATGTTTATAATGAGTGATGTGTATAATGAGTGATGTGTGTAATGTGTGATTGTTATACATGAGTGATGTTTATAAGTGAGTGAGTGTATAGGGGGATGTGTGAGGTGATGAATGTGGTGATATTTATCAATGTGTGGATGTGTATAAGGGTATCAGTCGTATAATGTTGTGAAGGGTTTATAATGTGTGATGTGTGCTAATGGTGTGATGCTTATAATGTGTGATGTGTGTACATGTTGAGGTGTATAAAATGTGTGATATTTATAAGGTGTGGGTGTGATGTGTATAATGGGGAGTCATGGTGTGATACATGTGTGATGTTATATATATAGTGTTGAGTGTGTGAATGTGTGATGGTTTATAATGGTGTGATGTGTGTAATGTGTGATGTTTATAATGATGATGTTATAATGAGTGATGTTTGTAATAATGTGGAGGTGGTATCATGTGTGATACTGTGTATAATGGTGTGATGTTGTATAAATGAGTCAATGGTGTATAAAGTTGGTGTGATGTGTTTATAATGTGTGATGTGTGTAATGGGTGGTGGCATGCTTGGAATAATGTGTGATGTGTGTAATGGTGTGAGTGTATAAGTGGTGAGTAGTTGTAAATGTGTGATGTGTATGAATGAGTCATGGTGTATAATGGGTGTGATGATTGATAATGTGTGGATGTGGTGTAAGTGTGTGGGGGATGTTTATAAATGTGTGATGTGTGTATGTGTGATGTGTATAATGAGTGATGTGTGTAATGGTGTGATGTTGTATAATGAGTTGATGTGTGTAGATGTTGTGGAGTGTTTATAGATTTGTGATGTGGTGTAATGTGGTGAATGGTTATAATGAGTGATGTGTGTAGGTGTGGATGTTTATAATGAGTGATGTGTGTAATGTGTGGATGTGTATGAAGTAAGACGTGGTGTGGTAGAGTGGTGGTGAATGTTGATAATGAGGTGAGGTGTGTGTAATGGTGATGTTGATAGATGAGTGATGTGTGTAGATGTGTGAGTGTTGTATATGAGTATGTGTGTAATGTTGATGTTGAGTAAAGGTGAAGTGATGTGTGTAATGTTGATGTTTAGTAAGAAGGCTGAATGGTGTATAAGAGGTGGAGTGTAGATGGGTGAGTGTAGGGTGGAGGGTGTGTGAGTAGAGGGAGAGTGGTGTGTAGGTGGTGAGGTGTAGTAAGGGTGTGAGTGGTGGGAGTTGGGGAGTGAAGGGGGTGTGAGTGTTGTAAGGGTGGAGTGCCGGAGGTGGGTGTAGGAGAGGTGGGTGAGTGTGAGTAAGGGGGTGGTGATGTGTGAGAGGTGGGGTGGTGAGGCCGTGTAGTGAATGGCGTGTGATGTGTGTAAGATGTGTGAAGGGGTGTATAAGTGTGTGATATTTAATAGATGTGGATGTGTATAGGATTGAGTCATGTGTGGATAATGTGTGATGTTGTGGGAGGGAGGGATGTGTGAGGGTGGTGGGTGGAGATGGGTGGGTGGATGTTGATAATGTGTGATGTGTGTAATGTGTAATGTGTTATACATGGAGGTGATTGTATAGATGAGTGACATGTGTGATTGTGTGAGGGTGTGATAATGTGTGAGGTATTGTAGTAAGTGGGTGTGATGTGTACGTGAGATGAGTCAATGTGTTGAATGTGTGGGATGGTTTATAATGTTGGATGGTGTGTGAAGTGTGTGAGTGGCTTATAGATGTGGTGAATGGGTGGTGGTAATGTGGTGAGGTGTATAATGTGTGAATATTGGATATGTGTATGTGTATAATGAGTCATGTGTATGAATGTGGTGATGTTTATAGATGTGGAGTTGTGTTAGATGTGTGAGTGTTTGAGTAAGTGTGGGATGTGGTGGTGGAGTGTGTTGATGTGTTTGATACATGGGAGTGGATGGTGTGGTAATGTGTGATGTTAGTAGATGGAGTGATTGTGTGTAGATGTGTGGATGTTTGAATAATTAGAGGTTGTTGTATAATGTGGTGATGTTTATAAGGTGAGTGGATGTGTGAATGTGGTGTTGAGATGAGGTGATGTGTGTAAGGTGGGGTGTGAGGGTGGTAGAATGAGGTGGGGATGTGGTGTAATGTGTGATTTAAGTAATGAGATGGGTGTGTAAGATGGTGTGGGATGTTGATAAGTGGAGTGATGGTTAGAGTGTGGGTGGGGTGTATAATGTGGGTGATGTTTGAATAGATGAGTGATGTTTATATGAGTGATGGGGTGTAGTAGATGTGTGAGGTGTGAGTAGATGGGTGTGATGTTTAATAAAGATGATCGTGGCTGTGAATGTGTGATGTTGTAGTAATGGAGTGATGGTGTGTAGATGTGTGATTGTGTTATAATGAGTGGATGGTGGTGTGAATGTGTGATGTGTATAATGTGTGATGTGTGTAAATGTGTGATGTGTGGGAGGAATGGAGGATGTTGGGATAATGATGTGGATGTTATAATGTGTGGAGGGTGATGAATTGTGTGATGTTTGTGATAATGAGTGAGTGTGTGTAATGGGGTGTGAATGTTGTATAATGAGTGCTGTGTGTAAATTGGTGGTGGATTGTTTAAATGAGTGGATGTGTGTAATGTGTGTGTTATGTTATAATGTTGGGATGTGTTGGTACAGTTGTGATGTTTATAGGATGAAGTGATGTTGTGTAATGTTGATGTTATTAATCGAGTGAGTGTTGGTG
>NC_036872.1:30478031-30501829 GCF_002910315.2 Salvelinus sp. IW2-2015 | reverse complement strand
GAGAGAGATACCTACACTAACAGGAACTGAATCTACTACACCTACATGGAACTGATCTAACCTACAACTCATGTAACTGATCTACTACACTACATGTAATGAATACCTCACGCTACATGGAACTGATCTACCTCAATCTACATGGAACTGATCTACCCTACACCTACATGGAACTGATCTATCCTACACGCTACATGGAACTGACTACTAACACCTACATGTGAACTGATTACCTACAACTCATGGAACTGATCTACCTCCAATCTACATGGAACTGATCTACTACACCTACATGGAACTTGATCTACCTACACCTACTGGACTGAACCTACCTACCTAATGGAACTGAATTTACCTACAACTCATGGAACTGACCTACCTACACCTACTGGAACTGAACTCTACCTCCACTACATGGAAACTGAAATCTACCTACAAACCTCATGGAACTGAATCTACCTGCAACTCATCAACTGAATCTACGCTACACGCTACAGGAAACTGATCTACCTGCAACTCATATAACTGATCAAACCTCACCTACATGAACTGATCTACCTGCAAACCATAATAACTGATCTACCTACACTGTACGTGAACTGATCTACCTGCAACCTCATATAATGGATCTATCTCCCAACTCCTATAACTGGATCTAACCTGCAACTCAATATAATGATCTAACCTACACTAACATGGAACTGAATGTACCTTAGCAACTCATAGAACTGATCTACATACAACTCATAGAACTGATCACCTAGCACCTCATGGAATTTCTTGATCTACCTACAAACTCATAGAACTGATACTACCTACACCTCACATAACTGATCTACCTACAACTCATAAGAACTGATTGACCTACAACTCATATAACTGATCTTACTACCAACTCAATGGAAACCTGATCTATCCTACAATCATGGAACTGAATCTACCTGCAGACTCATATAACTGATCTACCTACACCTACATGAAACTGATCACCTGCAAACTCAATATAACTGATCTACCTACAAACTCATATAACTGATCTACCTACCCTCATGGACTGAATTCTACCTACACCTCATAAGACTGATCTACTACAAACTCATGGAACTGATCTACCTACACCTCACTGGAACTGGATCTACCTACGACTCATGAACTGATCTACCTACACTATATAACTGATACCTACAACTTCATAGAAACTGTGATTTACCTACAACTCATAGAAAACTAATTCTACCCTAACCACCATCTAAGAACTGATCTACCTACACCTCATTAAACTGATCTACCTAAACTCATATAACTGATCTACCTACCCACCTCATGGAACTGATCTACCTACAACTCATAGAACTGATTTACCTACAACTCATATAACTGATCTACCTAACAACTCATAGAACTGATCTACCTACACCTCATATAACTGATCTACCTACAACTCATAGAACTGATCTACCTACACCTCATATAACGATTACCTACAACTCATAAGACTGATCTACCTACCTCATGGAACGGATCTACCTACACCTCATATAACTGATCTACCTACAACTCATGAACTGATCTACCTACACCTCATAGAATCTGATTTACCTACAACTCATGAACTGATCTACCTCCAACTATAAATTGATCAACCTACAACTCATAGAACTGATTTACCTACAACAATAGACTGAATTTAAACTCCAACTCATAGAACTGATCTACCTCCAACTCATAGAACTGATTCACCTCCAACTCATAGAATGATACTACCTACAAACTCATAGAACCTATCTACCTACAACTCATAGAACTGATCTACCTACAACTCATAAGAACCTATCTACCTACAACTCATAGAACTGATCTACCTACAACTCAAATAACTGATTTACCTACAATCCATGTGTGTGTGTGTGTGTGTGTGTGTGTGTGTGTGTGTGTGTGTGTGTGGTGTGTGTGTGTGTGTGTGTGTGTGTGTGTGTGTGTGGTGTGTGTGTGTGTGTGTGTGTGTTGTGTGTGTGTGTGTGTGTGTTACACTGTACTTCCAGCAGTAACCCTAGCCCTACGTGCAGCATAACAATGAGTAAGTGCAATACTTGTTAACCTATACTTGAATTATGACACAGTTATAAGGAGTCAAGGGGCTCTTGAGTCTGCAAGGAGTCACCGAAAGGATATCAACAAACTGACCAATCAAAATGGTGCAGAGGAAACACAGTCCGATGTTCTGAACACTTCAAACCCAGAATGCCACCCAAAGTTTCTGGGATTACAAAGATGACTTGGGGGTAGGACAGAGAAGAGAATGCAGAGAGACAGAAAACAAATACGCACATACCCGCACACACTCTCTCTCACCCCCCCCTCTCTCTCTCCCTCTTTCTATCTACAGATACAGCACATTAAGACCTCAGGTTGGCGAATTCCACCACTTCACAGGGTTGCAAAGTTTTGGGGTCAGCACTCGCCGAGCCTCAGGGTGAAATTAACACCCCAGTTGGAAACAAAAAAGTGTGTGTGTGTGTGTGTGTGTGTGTTGTGTGTGTGTGTGTGTGTGGTGTGTGTGTGTGTGTGTGTGTTGTGTGTGTGTGTGTGTGTGTGTGTGTGTGTGTGTGTGTGTTTCTATAATGACACATATTCACACGTTGTTTGCTTACGGCTTCGCATATCCCCAAGGTGTCTCCTTCCTACAAACGGTTCTGCCCTCCAACACAGGGCCAGGTCCTCTCTGACCTCCAACACAGGGCCAGGTCCTCTCTGACCTCCAACACAGGGCCAGGTCCTCTGAGGCAAGGTCCTCTCTGACCTCCAATACAGGGCCAGGTCCTCTCTGACCTCCACCAAGGCCAGGTCTCCGAGGGCCAGGTCCTCTCTGACTCCAACACAGGGCCAGGTCCTCTGAGGGCCAGGTCCTCTCTGACCTCCAACACAGGGCCAGGTCCTCTCTGACCTCCAACACAGGGCCAGGTCCTCTCCTGACCTCCAACACAGGGCCAGGTCCTCTCTGACCTCCAACACAGGGCCAGGTCCTCTCTGACCTCCAACACAGGGCCAGTCCTTGAGCCAGGTCCTCTCTGACCTCCAACACAGGGCCAGGTCCTCTCTGACTCCAACACAGGGCCAGGTCCCTCTAGAGCCAGGTCCTCTCTGACCTCCAACACAGGGCCAGGTCCTCTGAGGGCCAGGTCCTCTCTGACTCCTCAACACAGGCCACGGTCCTCTCTGACCTCCAACACAGGGCCAGGTCCTCTCTGACCTCCAACACAGGGCCAGGTCCTCTCTGACCTCCAACACAGGCCAGGTCCTCTCTGACCTCCAACACAGGGCCAGGTCCTCTGAGAGCCAGGTCCTCTCGAACCTCCAACACAGGGCCAGGTCCTCTCTGACCTCCAACACAGGCCAGGTCTCGAGAGCCAGTCTCTCTGACCTCCAACACAGGGCCAGGTCCTCTCTGACCTCCAACACAGGGCCAGGTTCTTGGGGGCAGGTCCTCTCTGACCTCCTGACCTGTTCTGTGCTGTTCTGTACTGTGGTGTGCCTGTACTGTGCTGTTCTGTGCTGTGCTGTGCTGTTCTGTATTGTGCTGTTCTGTAATGTGATGTTCTGTGCTTGCTGTTCTGTGCATTTCTGTTCTGTACTGTGCTGTGCTGTACTGTTCTCTGCTGTTTATTCTGTGCTGTTCTGTGCTGTGCTATTCTGTGCTGTTCTGTGCTGTTCTGTACTGTGCTGTGCTGTTCTCTGCTGTGCTGTTCTGTGCTGCTCTGTACTGTGCTGTTCTGTGCTGTACTTGTGCTGTTCTATACTGGGCTGTGGTGTTCTGTGCTGTGGTGTACTGTGCTGTGGTGGGCTGTGGTGTGCAGTGGTGTGTGTTGTTGACTAGACTAGAGTATAGTCACAACATAGGGTCCCCTAGCCAGTCAGTCAGTCTCCTCCACAACACAGGGTTCCCCTAGCCAGTCAGTCAGTCTCCTCCACAACATAGGGTTTCCCACAGTCAGTGAGTCAGTCTCTTCAACAACATAGGGTTCCCCCAGTCAGTCAGTCAGTCTCATCAAAGAACATAGATGTCCCTCAATCAGTCAGTCTCCTCAACAACATAGGGTTGCCCCAGTCAGTCAGTCTCCTCAAGAACATAGTTCCCTCAGTCAGTCAGTCTCCTCAAGAACATAGAGTTCCCTCAGTCAGTCAGTCTCCTCCACAGCATTGGGTTCCCTCATCAGTCAGTCAGTCTCCTTCACAACATAGGTTCCCTCAGTCAGTGAGCCAGTCTCCTCCACAACATTGGGTTCCCTCATCAGTCAGTCAGTCTCCTTCACAACATAGGGTTCCCTCAGTCAGTGAGCCAGTCTCCTCCACAACATTGGGTTCCTCATCAGTCAGTCAGTCTCCTTCACAACATAGGGTTCCCTCAGTCAGTCAGTCAGTCTCCTTCACAACATTGGGTTCCCTCATCAGTCAGTCGTCTCCTCAACAACATAGGTTCCCCCAGTCAGTGAGTCAATCTCTTCCACAACAAGGGTTCCCAGTCAGTGAGTCAGTCTCCTCCCAACACAGGGTTCCCTAGCCAGTCAGTCAGTCTCCTGCGCAACATTGGGTTCCTCAGTCAGTGAGTCAGTCTCCTCCGCACATTGGGTTCCCCAGTCAGTGAGTCAGTCTCCTCCACAACACAGGGTTCCCCTAGCCAGTCAGTCAGTCTCCTGTGCAACATTGGGTTCCTCAGTTAGTGAGTCAGTCTCCTCTGCAACATTGGGTTCCCCAGTCAGTGAGTCAGTCTCCTCCACAACACAGGGTTCCCCCAGTCAGTCAGTCTCCTCCACAACATAGGGTTCCCCCAGTCAGTCAGTCAGTCAGTCAGTCTCCTCAAGAACATAGATGTCCTCAGTCAGTCAGTCTCCTCAACAACATAGGGTTCCCCAGTCAGTCTCCTCCACAACATAGGGTTCCCCAAGTCAGTCAGTCTCCTCAAGAAACATAGAGTTCCCTCAGTCAGTGAGTCAGTCTCCTCCACAACATAGGGTTCCCCAAGTCAGTCAGTCTCCTCAAGAACATAGAGTTCCCTCAGTCAGTGAGTCAGTCTCCTCCACAACATAGGGTTCCCCCAGTCAGTCAGTCAGTCAGTCAGTCTCCTCAAGAACATAGAGTTCCCTCAGTCAGTCAGTCTCCTCAAGAACATAGAGTTCCCTCAGTCAGTGAGTCTCCTCCACATCATTGGGTTCCCTCAGTCAGTGAGCCAGTCTCCTCCACAACATAAGGTTCCCTCAGTCAGTCAGTCGGTCTCCTTCACAACATTGGGTTCCCTCATCAGTCAGTCATCTCCTCAACAACATAGGGTTCCCCCAGTCAGTGAGTCAATCTCTTCCACAACATAAGGTTCCCTCAGTCAGTCAGTCAGTCTCCTTCACAACATTGGTTCCCTCATCAGCGTCATCTCCTCAACAACATAGGGTTCCCCAGTCAGTGAGCCAGTCTCCTCCACAACATAGGGTTCCACAGTCAGTCAGTCAGTCTCCTCCGCAACATAGGGTTCCTCCAGTCAGTGAGTCAGTCTCCTCCACAACATAGGTTCCACAGTCAGTGAGTCAGTCTCCTCAACAACATAGGGTTCCCCCAGTCAATCAGTCTCCTCCACAACATAGGGTTCCCCCAGTCAGTCAGTCAGTCTCCTCACGAACATAGAGTCCCTCAGTCAGTCAGTCTCCTCCACATCATTGGGTTCCCCCAGTCAGTGAGTCAGTCTCCTCCACAACACAGGGTTCCCTCATCAGTCAGTCAGCCTCCTTCACAACATAGGGTTCCCTCAGTCAGTCAGTCTCCTCCACAACATTGGGTTCCCTCATCAGTTAGTCAGTCTCCTTCACAACATAGGTTCCCTCAGTCAGTCAGCCAGTCTCCTTCACAACATAGGGTTCCCTCAGTCAGTCAGCTCCTCCTCACAACATTGGGTTCCCTCATCAGTTAGTCAGTCTCCTTCACAACATAGGGTTCCCTCAGTCAGTCAGTCAGTCTCCTTCACAACATTGGGTTCCCTCATCAGTCAGTCGTCTCCTCAACAACATAGGGTTCCCCAGTCAGTGAGTCAGTCTCCTTCACAACATTGGGTTCCTCAGTCAATGAGTCAGTCTCCTCCACAACATAGAGTTCCTCCAGTCAGTCAGTCAGTCTCCTCAAGAACATAGAGTTCCCTCAGTCAGTAAGTCTCCTCCACAGCATTGGGTTCCCTCAGTCAATGAGTCAGCTCCTCCACAGCATTGGGTTCCTCAGTCAAAGAGTCAAATATCTTCCACAACATAAGGTTCCCCAGTCAGTGAGTCAATCTCTTCCACAACATAGGGTTCCCCAGTCAGTGAGTCAATCTCTTCCAAACATAAGGTTCCCCAGTCAGTGAGTCAATCTCTTCCACAACATAAGGTTCCCAGTCAGTGAGTCAATCTCTTCCACAACATAGGGTTCCCCAGTCAGTGAGTCAATCTCTTCCACAACATAAGGTTCCCCAGTCAGTGAGTCAATCTCTTCCACAACATAAGGTTCCCAGTCAGTGATCAATCTCTTCCACAACATAGGGTTCCCCAGTCAGTGAGTCAATCTCTTTCCACAACATAAGGTTCCCAGTCAGTGAGTCAATCTCTTCCCACACAATAAGGTTCCCCAGTCAGTGAGTCAATCTCTTCACAACATAAGGTTCCCCAGTCAGTGAGTCAATCTCTTCCACAACATAAGGTTCCCCAGTCAGTGAGTCAATCTCTTCCAAACATAAGGTTCCCCAGTCAGTGAGTCAATCTCTTCCACAACATAAGGTTCCCAGTCAAGTGAGTCAATCTCTTCCACAACATAAGGTTCCCCAGTCAGTGAGTCAATCTCTTCCACAACATAGGGTTCCCAGTCAGTGAGTCAATCTCTCTACAACATAAGGTCCCCAGTCAGTCAGTCTCCTGTCATCTCCAAGACAGCCATGCTGCAGTTCACGCTTACCCATCACTTCTTAATAGAAAAACAGCACACATCCACAATGCCAACAGAACAAGAGCAGGGTGTGTGTGTGTGTGACTGTGTTCCGAGCCTTCAGTGAGGGCATTCAGTTTGTTGCATAACATTAACCCTAGTCCGCTATTCTCAAACCGGGGGGTGGGGAGAGGAGAAAGCAGGTAAAAGGGGGAGAAAGAGGAGAGAGCAGGTAAAAGGGGGAGAAGAGGAGAAAGCAGGTAAAAGGGGGAGAAGAGGAGAGAGCAGGTAAAAGGGGGGAGGAGAGAGCAGGTAAAAGGGGGAGGAGAGAGCAGGTAAAAGGGGGGAGGAGAGAGCAGGTAAAAGGTGGAGAAGAGGAGACAGCAGGTAAAAGGGGAGAAGAGGAGAGAGCAGGTAAAAGGGGGGGAGAGAACAAGGTAAAAGGGGGGAGAAGAGGAGAGAGCGGGTAAAAGGGGGGAGAAGGGGATTCTAAGGAGCTGACATCACACCCCACCCAACCTCCCCCTCGTAGCTCAGAGGTCTTCTCTCTCTCTCTCGCTCTCTCTCTCTCTCTCTCCAAATCAAAGGGCTTTATTGGCACAGGGAACGTATGTTAACATTGCCAAAGCAAGTGAAATAGATAATAAACAAAAGTAAAATAAACAGTAACAGTAACATTACACTCACAAAATTTGAATTGAAAACAGACATTTCGTATTTCACCCAATAGATATGGGAGTTTATAACAATTATTTGGTGGTCTGTGTTATCTGAGGGAAATATGCGTCTCTAATATTGTCATACATTTGGCAGGAGGTTAGGAAGTGCAGCTCAGTATCCACCTCATTTTGTGGGCAGTGTGCACATAGCCTGTCTTCTCTTGATTGCCAGGTCTGCCTACGGCAGCCTCTCTCAAGGCTTTCCTTCATTTTCGGTCAGTCACAGTGGTCAAGTATTCTGCCACTGTGTACTCTCTGTTTATGGCCAAATAGCATTCTAGTTTGCAATGTTTTTTTCTTAATTCTATTTTTGTTTTCTCATGATTTGGTTGGGTCTAATTGTGTTGTTGTCCTGGGGTTCTGTGGGGTCTGTTTGTGTTTGTAAACAGAGCCCCAAGACCCGCTTGCTAACGGGACTCTTCTCCAGGTTCATCTCTCTGTAGGTGATGGCTTTGTTATGGAAGGTTCGGGAATCACTTCCTGTTAAGTGGTTGTAGAATTTACGTCTCTTTTCTGGATTTGGATAATTTTGCTCTGCATGCATTATTTGGTGTTTTACGTTGTACACAGAGGATATTTTTCCAGAAATCTGCATGCAGAGTCTCAATTTGGTGTTTGTCCCATTTTGTGAATGATTTGTTGGTGAGCAGACCCGAGACCTCACAACCATAAAAGGCAATTGGTTCTATAACTGATTCCAGTATTTTTAACTAGATCCTAATTGGGATGTCKAATTTTATGTTCCTTTTGATGGCGTAGACGGGACTTCTTGACTTGTCTCAGAACGTTCACAGCTTTGTGGAAGTTACCTGTGGAGCTGATGTTTGGGTTGAGGTATGTATMGTTTTTTGGTGTGCTCTAGGGCAACGGTGTCTAGATGGAATTTGTATTTGTGGCCCTGGCAACTGGACCTTTTTGGAACACTATTATTTTTGTCTTACTGAGATTGACTGTTAGGGCCCAGGTCTGACAGAATCTGTGCAGAAGATCTCGGTGCTGCTGTCAATTAGGTTGTGCAGGGTGAATACAATTTGTAAGTCGCTCTGGATAAGAGCGTCTGCTAAATGACTTAAATGTAAATGTAATACGTGGTCTGTGGTGCGGTAATTTGGTAAAAAGCCAATTTGACATATGCTCAGTACTTTGTTTTCACTGAAGAAATGTACGAGTCTGCTGTTAATGATAATGCAGAGAATTTTCCCACGGTTGCAGTTGACACATATCCCACAGTAGTTGTTGAGGTCAAATTTGACTCCACTTTTGTGGATTGGGGTGATCAGTCCTTGGTTCTAAATATTGGGGAAGATGCCAGAGCTGGAATTTGTGGTCTGTATATTTTATTATTTCATTGAGGATACCATCAACACAAGAGGCCTTTTTAGGTTGGAGAGTTTGTACTTTGTCCTGTAGTTCATTCAATGTAATTTGAAAATCCGGTGGGTTCTGGTAGTCTTCAATAGTTGATTCTAAGTATTGTATTTGATCACGTATATGTTTTGCTGTTTGTTCTTTGTTATAGAGCCAAAAAGATTGGATGAGTGGTTTATCCATACATCTCAGTTTTGTATTGATACAGTGCATTCGGTAAGTATTCAGACCCCATCACTTTTTTTCACATTTTGTTACATTACAGCCTTATTCTAAAATTGATTCAATTATTTATTTTGAAAAGGCACACACCTGTCTATATAAGGCCCCACAGTTGACAGTGCATGTTAGAGAAAAAACCAAAGCCATGAGGTCAAAGGAATTGTCCATAGAGCTGGATTGTGTCGAGGCACAGATCTGGGGAAGGGTACAAAAAACGTCTGCAGTATTGAAGGTCCCCAAGAAAACCCATGGCCTCCATGATTCTTAAATGGAAGAAGTTTGGAACCACCAAGACTCTTCCTAGAGCTGGCCGCCCGGCCAAACTCAGCAATCGTGAGAGAAGGGCCTTGATCAAGAACCATGGTCTCTGACAGAGCTCCTCTGTGGAGATGGGGGAACCTTCCAGAAGGACAACCATCTCTGAAGCACTACACCAATCAGGCCTTTATGGTAGAGTGGCCAGATGGAAGCCACTCTTCAGTAAAAGCCACATGACAGCCCATTTGGAGTTTGTCAAAAGGCACCTAAAGTCACTCAGACTGTGAGAAACAAGATTTTCAGGTCTGATGAAACCAAGATTGAACTCTTTGGCCTGAAAGCCAAGCGTCACATCTAGAGGAAACAAGGCAGCGCTCATCACCTGGCCAATACCATCCCTACCGTGAAGCATGGTGGTGGCAGCATCATGCTGTGGGGATGTTTTTCAGTGGAAGAGACTAGGAAACTAGTCAGGATCGAGGGAAAGATGAACAGAGCAGGGCCTCAGAGTGCTCAGGTCCTCGGACTGGGTCGAAGGTTCAACTTCCAACAGGACAACAACCCTAAGGACACAGCCAAGACAACACAGGAGTGGCTTCTGGACTCTGAATGTCCTTGAGTGAACCAGCCAAACACGATCAAACATCTCTGTAGAGACCTGAAAATAGCTGTGCAGCGACGCTCCCAATCCAACCTGACAGAACTTTAAAGGATCTGCCGAGAACAATGGGAGAAACTCCCGAAATACGGGTGTAGCGTTGTCACGACTTCAACCGAGGCAGGCTCTCCTTCCCGTTCGGGTGGCGCTCTGCGGTCGTCGTCACCGGCCTACTAGCTGCCACTGACTCTTTTTCCTCCCCCTCCTTATGTGTTTATTTGTATCACCTGTGTTCAGTTAATTGTTAATTAGTGTGGCTTTATTAGTCAGCCAGCCAGCCCGTACGCTTCTTTGTGCGGGATTGTTTCATTGTGGCTTTTGGATTTCGGGAGTGGATGTTATTATTGTGGACTGGGTTAATTTATCGTGTCGTTGGACCGTTGTGTGTGACACCCAGTACGTCCGTGTTGGACATTGCGTTTGCAAGTTGAGTATTAAAAGACTCAACATATTGAAGCTCTGCTGTTCCTGCGTCTGACTTCGCACCTCCCGACACTCAGAGCGTTACAAGCGTCATACCCAAAAAGACTTGAGGCTGTAATCGCTGCCAAAGGTGCTTCAACAAAGTACTGAGTAAAGGGTCTGAATACTTATGTAAATGTAATATTTCAATTTTTTTATACATTTGTAAACATTTCTAAAAACCTGTTTAAAACTTCTTAAGGCTAGGGGGCAGTATTCGGAAGTTTGGATGACTGAGGTGCCCAAAGTAAACTGCCTGTTACTCAGGCCCAGAAGCTAAGATATGCATATGCATGGTAGTATTGGATAGAAAACATTCTAAAATAATGTCTGTGAGTATAACAGAGCTGATTTGGCAGGCGAACCCCCGAGGACAATCCATCCAGGAAAACTTTTTTTTTKAGGTCATTGTACTTTCCATTGCTTTTCTGTGGGAAAGCCTAATTATTAGGACCCAGATTGTAGTTCCTATGGCTTCCACTAGATGTCAACAGTCTTTAGAAATTGTTAGATGTTGTTGTTTTTTTTAAATGAAGAACTATTCGTATTCTTTCTAAGTGTCACTCAGAAGGACTCTAGTCTTTTGGTGCRCGTGAATGATTGCGCACTCCACATTGTTTTTTTCCGGGATTGAAAACAGTTAATTCCGTCGGAAATTTTATCGATTATTTACATATTAGGGTACCTGAGGTTGGATTAGAAACGTTGTTTGAAATGTTTGGACAAAGTTTACAGGTAACTTTTTAGATTCATGTTGGGCGAGTTGGAACAGGTGTATTTCTGAATCAAACGCGCCAAATAAACTGACATTTTTGGGATATAAAGGACTTTATCGAACAAAACGACCATTCATTGTGTAACTGGGACCTTTGGGATTGCAAAAAGATGAAGATCTTCAAAGGTAAGCGATTTATTTTATCGCTATTTCTGACTTTCGTGATGCATCTGCTTGGTTGGAAAATGTTTTTAATGCTTTTGTATGCGGGGCGTTGTCCTCAGATAATCGCATGGTATGCTTTCGCCGTAAAGTATTTTTGAAATCTGACAAAGCGGCTGGATTAACAAGAAGTTAAGCTTTTAAATGATGTAAGACACTTGTATCTTMATGAATGTTTAATATTACGAATGTAGTATTTTTGAATATTTCACCAGATGTTGTTAAATGATCCCAGTAATGGGATTCGAGCCGTAAGGGACTAAGAGGTTTTTAAAGGCTGTAATGTAACAAAACATGGAAAAAGTGAAGGGGTATGAATACTTTTCGAATGCACTGTAACTCTTCGTGTTGTTGTTTGTTTAGAATGTTCTCTCTCTCTCTCGATTGTAAAAAAAAAAAAAAAATCTTCAATAAAGACATTTCAAATGTCATATTATGTGCAAATAGTTAAAGTACAAAAGGGAAAATAAATAAACATAAATATGGGTTGTATTTACCATGGTGTTTGTTCTTCACTGTTTGCCCTTTTCTTGTGGCAACAAGTGACACATCTTGCTGCTGTGATGGCACACTGTGGTATTTCACCCAGTAGATATGGAAGTTTATCAAAATTGAGTTTGTTTTCCAATTCTTTATGGATCTGTGTAATCTGAAGGAAATATGTGTCTCTAATATGGTCATACATTTGGCAGGAGGTTAGGAAGTGCAGCTCAGTTTCCACCTCATTTTGTTGGCAGTGTGCACATAGACTGTCTTCTCTTGAGAGCCAGGTCTGCCTACGGCGGCCTTTCTGTCTCTCCTCCCCCGTCCACATGAAAGGTTGACAGGGCCCTTTCCACAGTCACTTTATCCCTACCTACATGTACATATTACCTCAATTACCTCAAATTACCTGTACCCTTGAATATTCCGGGTACCTGTTGTATATAGCCTTGTTATTGTTATTTTATTGTACTACTTCTTTAACTTTAGTTTATTTAGTAAATATTTTATTTATTTTCTTAAAACTGCATTAATGGTTAAGGGCTTGTAAGTAAGTATTTCGCAGTAATGTACACCTGTTGTATTCGGTGCATGTGACAAATAAAATGGATGTGTTTAACTATTCTTGTGGGGACCAGACGTCCCCACAAGAATAGTAAACAAACAAAAGTTGACCAACTGGGGACATTGTTTTTGTCCACACAAGGTCAAATGCTATTTCTAGGGGTTTTAGGGTTAAGGTTAGAATTAGTGTTTGGGTTAGAATTCCGTTAAGGGATAGGGTTAGGATCTAGGTTTAGTTTTACGGTTAGGAGCTAGGTTTAGGGTTAAGATTAGGTTTTTGGGTTAAGGTTAGGGTTAGGTTAAGAGTATGGGTTAGAATTAGGTTTAGGGTTTAGGGAAAATAGGATTTTGAATGGGACTGAATTGTATTTCCCCACAAGGTTAGCTGTACAAAACTGTGTGTGTGTGTGTGGATTAGCTGGCTTACAGCGCTCTCAGCCAAACCCCCCGTAGTGACATGGAAGACCCTAGAACCAGGTCACCTCACTGCCATCGACCCACCAGCGAGCCTAAGACAGCTGTCTATCCATCATATTACCTTGCTCTTTTTATTTCCATACCGTATATATCTCACCCTATTTTGTACCCTCTTTCTTCAACCGTAATGTTTGACGTCCCAACTTCAGTTATTCCCTCTCTCTCCCTCTTCCTCTCTCTCATCTCCCACATGTTTCTTAACCTGGGGACACCCACCTGATGCTGCTGTCAATCAACCAGGAAGTATTTGATACTTACAGGGGTCAGAGGCCAGGGTCCAACTGTACCATCAACATTCCACTCATACCCTGCCTCCCCTCACCTCATACCTAGTCCCACCTAGTCCCCTCATACCCAGTCCCACCTCCTCTCACCTCTCCTCCTCTCATACCCAGTCCCACCTCCCCTCCCCTCATCACCCAGTCCACCTCCTCTCACCTCTCCTCCTCTCATACCAGTCCCCAACCTCCCCTCCCCTCATTCCCAGTCCCACCTCCCCTCTCCTCATACCCAGTCCCACCTCTCACCTCTCCTCCTCTCATACCCAGTCCCAACTCCCCTTCTTTTGTACCCAGTCCCACCTCCCTCCCCATGTACCCAGTCCCACCTCCCCTCCCTCCCCTCGTACCCAGTCCCACCTCCTATCATCTCTCCTCCTCTCATACCCGGTCCCACCTCCCCTCCCAACCTTTGTACCCAGTCCCACCTTCCCTCCCCTCATACCCAGTCCCACCTCATAGCACGAGAGAGAAGACAGAGATCGACAGTGAAGGAGAGGGGTAACAATACCCCCCCCCCCCCCTTCCGAACTGACACAATGTGACACCCCAGCTGCCAGTGCCTCCTCCCCCCACTCTACATTACCATATGTATGGCCCCCGCTCTCCTAATTATGCTAATCACCTGTCCAGCCCTGCAGCCCCTCCAATGGGTGTATTTAGCAGTCGGCTAGCTCCCAATGCAGCCTTCCCTGGGCCCGAGGTGTACATTCACACACTCACGCAGCCCTCAATGGGCAGATTCTTCCACATTGCTGCCTGCATTCACCTCCCTCTCCCCTGAAGAAACCCTATTCAAGTCCACTGGATTTGAGTGAGGAACGAAGAACAAAATGGAAGGAAAGGAGTCAAATCAAAATCAAATCAAATGTATTTATAAATCCCTTCTTACATCAGCTGATATCTAAAAGTGCTGTACAGAAACCCAGCCTAAAACCCCATACAGCAAGCAATGCAGATGTAGAAGCACGGTGGCTAGGAAAAACTCCCTAGAAAGGCCAAAACCTAGGAAGAAACCTAGAGAGGAACCAGGCTATGAGGRGTGGCCGGGTGGAGATTATAACAGAACATGGCAAAGACGTTCAAATGTTCATAAATTACCAGCATGGTCAAATAATAATAATCACAGTGGTTGTCGAGGGTGCAACAGGTCAGCACCTCAGGAGTAAATGTCAGTTGGCTTTTCATAGCCGATCATTGAGAGTATCTCTGAGAGTATCTCTCTAACGAGTGTCTGTGTGTGTGTGCGTGTGTGTGTGTGTGTGCGTGCGTGTGTGTTGCGATTTCGTTCTGAAGGTAGGTAAGGAGTCAAGCGCAGGAGAGCAGAGATGTCAATGTAGCGTTKTTTAATAGGCAAGCCCAAAAACGGTACAGGTACAATCACCCCAAAAAAAGCCCAAGGCAATGGGAACTCACAGTTACTCACGAAAGTAGAAAAAAAACAACGCTCCTTACTATATTAAACACACGTGAATAAACTGAGGAAAGCCTCAACAAGCAACATGAAAATAATCCGCACAAACCTAAGCGGGGAAACAGGGGTAAATATACACACAGGAATTAAAGCAAATGAAAACCAGGTGTGAATGAACCAAAGACAAAACAAACGGAAAAAGAAAAATGGATCGGTGATGGCTAGTAGGCCGGCGACGCCGACCGCCGAGCGCCGCCCGAACAAGGAGAGGAACCACCTTCGGTGGAAGTCGTGACAGTTTGTGTGTGCGTGTGTGTGTGCATGCATGAAATTTAGGAGCACCAGAATGTTCAAACCAAAATACTAAAGATGTCGTTGGAGCAAAGAACACAAGCATTTCGCTACACCTGCAATAACAAATATGTGTATGTGACCAATAGAATTTGATTTGATTTGAATTGGTTCGAGAAACAAAAAGCGAACTAGAGATACGTTTTTTTTTTAAATTGAGACACAGCCTATATTGGGCCTACATGAATTCTAGCTAGAATTGAAGAAAATGTTGTGCCCTAAAAACGAATATGTAGCACTGTAAATACATTAGTTTATTTTAAAAACTAAAATGCTAATACCAATACCTGTCATTGAAATTACAAAGTAATTTGTGGAATATTAGGTTTCCTATTGAGTTTGAGTTTATTGAGTTTGAGTTTATTTTATTTTTACAGGGACAGTGCACATTAATCAACGTTTCAGTAAAAGTGCCGGTTTTAGCCAGCCGGCTAATTTTCAACCGCAGTCCCTGGGCAGGTTATTAAAAAACCATTACAATATGGACAATAGCAACATAGAACAAGACATAGCATACAGATTGAGATGCATTATGTTGAAAATTGTACACTGTCTCTATAAAACGCCAAGTTAGTTAACAGAGATTTGTCATTCATTCATTGCTATGATCATTGATCACCTCCATGCTTCACGGTTGCACACACTTTTTCAGTTCTGCTCACAAAACTTCTATAGGATTGAGGTCAGGGCTTTCTGATGGTCACTCCAATAACCTTGACTTTGTTGTCCTTAAGCCATTTTTCCACAACTTTGGAAGTATGCTTGGGGTCGTTGTCCATTTGAAAGACCGATTTGCGACAAGCTTTAACTTCCTGAGTGATGTCTTGAGATGTTGCTTCAATATATCCACATAATTTTCCTACCTCATGATGCCATCTATTTTGTGAAGTGCACCAGTACCTCCTGCAGCAAAGCAGGATTTTAATCCATGACTGCGTAGTGTGTTACTAATGGTTTTCTTTGAGACTGTGGTCCCAGCTCTCTTCAGGTCATTGACCAGGTCCTGCCGTGTAGTTCTGGGCTGATCCCTCACCTTCTTCATGATATTGATGCCCCACGAGGTGAGATCTTGCATGGAGCCCCAGACCGAGGGTGATTGACCGTCATCTTGAACTCCTTCCATTTTCTAATAATTGCGCCAACAGTTGTTGCCTTCTCACCAAGCTGTTTTTCTATTGTCCTGTAGCCCATCCCAGCCTTGTGCAGGTCTACAATTTTATCCCTGATGTCCTTACACAGCTCTCTGGTCTTGGCCATTGTGGGAGAGTTGGAGTCTGTTTGATTGAGTGTGTGGACAGGTGTCTTTTATACAGGTAACGAGTTCAAACAGGTGGAGTTAATACAGGTAATGAGTGGAGAACAGGAGGGCTTCTCAAAGAAAAACTAACAGGTCTGTGAGGCCGGAATTCTTACTGGTTGGTAGGTGATCAAATACTTATGTCATGCAATAAAATGCAAATTAATTACTTAAAATCATACAATGTGATTTTCTGGATTTTTGTTTTGATTCCATCTCTCACAGTTGAAGTGTACCTATGATAAAAATTACAGACCTCTACATGCTTTGTAAGTAGGAAAACCTACAAAATTGCCAGTGTATCAAATACTTGTTCTCCCCACTGTATGTTTTGTTCGATAATGTGCATTTTATATCCAAAAATCTCAGTTTACATTGGCGCCATGTTCAGAAATGCCTCCAAAATATTCGGAGAACTTGAAAGAGCCACATCAAAATAACATAAATACTCATCATAAACTTGATGAAAGATACATGTTTTACATAGAATTAAAGATACACTTGTTCTTAATGCAACCGCTGTGTCAGATTTCAAAAAATTTACAGAAAAAGCAAACCATGCAATAATCTGAGACGCCGCTCAGATAGAAACAAAATTTCTCCGCCATGTTGGAGTCAACAAAATACAAAATGACATTATAAATATTCCCTACCTTTGATGATCTTCATCAGAATGCACTCCCAGGAATCCTAGTTCCACAATAAATTGTTGTTTTTGTTCGATAATGTACATTATTTATGTCCAAGTAGCTACTTTTGTTAGCACGTTTAGTACACATATCCAAACGCTCTTTCAGGTCCAGGCGAACGTCAGACGAAAACTTCAAAAAGTTATATTACAGGTTGAATAAACTTGTCAAACTAAGTATAGAATTAATCTTTAGGATGTTGTTATCATAAATATTCAATAACGTTCCAACCGGAGAATTCCTTTGTGTCTATAGAAGTAATGGAACGCAAGTCGATATCATGTGGAATGCGCATGACCAGGACCTCTGCCACACCACTGACTCAAACAGCTCTCATCCAGCTCAACATCACAGTAGAAGCTTCATTCAATGTTCTACAGACTGTTGACATCTAGTGGAAGCCGTAGGAAGTGCAAACAGATCCATATCCCACTGGGATTTCAATAGGCGATGAGTTGAAAATCGACCAACCTCAGATATCCCACTTCCTGGTTGGATTTTTCTCAGGTTTTCGCCTGCCATATGAGTTCTGTTATACTCATAGACATCATTGAAACAGTTTTAGAAACTTCAGAGTGTTTTCTATCCAAATAGTAATAATAATATGCATATATTAGCATCTGGGACAGAGTAGGAGGGCACGCTATTCATCCAAAGTGAAAATGCTGCCCCCTATCTCTAAAAAGTTAAATGTATTTGGCTAAGGTGTATGTAAACTTCTGACTCCAACTATATATGGCACAGTTGTCCATTTTTGGTCGTTAAATGAAACTGGTATACTTCTTTATTTATCACAATTTTCTTTAACCAATTTTGGTCTTTAATGCAGGGCCAACAGACAAGTCCCTTTCTTTTTCCCCTTTCCACTTGCTTCTTCCATTTTGCGGTAATGCTGCAATTAGTTGGTTGTAATTTTGGGAAGAGCAGACATTCCCATATATTTTTGTTAGCTGCATGTATGACATAACTCCAGCAATCCTATTTACGATATAATTTACAGAGATTATACTTTTTATTTTATTTATTTTTTAAGTATTTTTGAGTTGAACTAATATATTTGTTGTATTATTTGTTCTGTCTTTTCTGGTGAACTAAACTGAAATTGCAATCAACATTCTATGGCTTGTTTTAAAAATAGAGATATTTTGGAGATGATTTCATTTTCAAATAACTGAAAGTGAGAGGTTGTAATCTGAATAATGGGAAAAACCGCTGGTCACGTTTTCAATGGTAATCCTGTAGAATCCAGCAATATTGCTGGTGCCATTAATTTGTTAATTTTCAAACGCTTCCGCATTAAAGTACTAGGTTGTCGTAGCCTTTATATTTTCAACCTAGGTAAGATGGCCTCCTGATTCTAGGTATCCCACAATCCCACATTCCAGCGGACGCCACAGTACAGTAGTGTGGCCAGGCCAGGGGAGGTTTGGGAAGGGTAGGAGAGAGTAGGGCAGCGTTGGATAGGGATGGCAAGGTAGGATAGGGTAGGAGATTGGAGGGTAGGAGAGGGTAAGGGAGGGTAGAATAGGATAGGGTAGGAGAGGGTAGGATAGGGGAGGGTAGGGTGAGAAAGGGTGGGTGTGTGGAGGATAGAACAGGAGAGAGTAGGAAAGGGTAGGATAGGGTAGGATAGGATAGAGTAGGAGAGGGTAGGATAGGGTAGGATAGAGTAGGAGAGGGTAGGATAGGGTAGGATAGAAGAGAGTAGACTAGGGTAGATTAGGAGAGTTTAGGCTAGGGTAGATTAGGAGAGTGTAGGATAGGGTAGGATAGGAGAGGGTAGGCTAGGGTAGAATATGAGATGGTAGTCGAAAAAGTTACAGCAGGTCACTGCCCCACTAGGTCACAGGTGAAATAAACAATAAACAATAAAACAAATTAACAGTAAACATTAAACTCACAGAAGTTCCAAAAGAATAAAGACATTGCAAATGTCATATTATGTGCAAATAGTTCAAGTACAAAAGGGAAAATATATAAACATAAATATGGGTTGTATTTACAATGRTGTTTGTTCTTCACTGGTTGCCCTTTGCTTGTGGCAACAGGTCACAAATCRYGCTGCTGTGATGGCACACTGGTATTTCACCCAGTAGATCTGGGAGTTTATCAAAATTAGGTGTTTTCGAATTATTTGTGGGTCTGTGTAATCTGAGGGAAATACGTGTCTCTAATATGGTCATACATTTGGCAGGAGATTAGGAAGTGCAGCTCAGTTTCCACCACATTTTGCGGGCAGTGTGCACATAGCCTGTCTTCTCTTGAGAGCCAGATCTGCATACGGTGGCCTTTCTCAATAGCAAGGCTATGCTCACTGAGTCTGTACATATTCAAAGATTTTCTTAATTTTGGGTCAGTCACAGTGGTCAGGTAGTCTGCCTGTCCTGGGGCTCTGTGGGGTCTGTTTGTGTTTGTGAACAGAGCCCCAGCACCAGCTTGCTTAGGGGACTCTTCTCCAGGTTAATCTCTCTGTGGGTGACAGCTTTGTTATGGAAGGTTCGGGAATCACTTCCTGTTAAGTGGTTGTAGAATTTACGTCTCTTTTCTGGATTTGGATAATTAGGGGATATCGGCCTAATTCTGTTCTGCATGCATTATTTGGTGTTTTACGTTGTACACTGAGATTATATTTTTCCAGAAATCTGCATGCAGTCTCAATTTGGTGTTTGTCCCATTTTGTGAAATCTTGGTTGGTGAGCGGACCCCAAAACTCACAACCATAAAGGGCAATGGGTTCTATAACTGATTCAAGTATTTTTATTCAGATCCTAATTGGTATGTCGAATTTTCGGTTCCTTTTGATGGCATAGAAGGCCCTTCTTGCCTTGTTTCTCAGCTCTTTCACAGCTTTGTGGAAGTTACCTGTGGTGCTGATGTTTAGGCCGGGGTATGTATTATTTTTTGTTTGCTCTAGGGCAGTGGTTTTTTTTTTTATAGTCCGGTACTCCTTCAAACATTCAACCTCCAGCTGCGTACCCCCTCTAGCACCAGGGTCAGAGCACTCTCAAATGTTGTTTTCTTGCCATCATTGTAAGCCTGCCACACACACACACACACACACACACTACACGATACATTTATTAAACATAAGAATGAGTGTGAGTTTTTGTCACAACCCGGCTCGTGGGAAGTGACAAAGAGCTCTTATAGGACCATGGCACAAATAATAATATAATAATATTCAATAATTTTGCTCTTTATTTAGCCATCTTACCTATAAAACTTTATTTGTTAATCGAAAATTGTGAATAACTCACCACAGGTTAATGAAAAAGGTGTGCTTGAAAGGATGCACATAACTCTGCAATGTTGGGTTGTATTGGAGAGAGTCTCAGTCTTAAATCATTTTCCACACACAGTCTGTGCCTGTATTTAGTTTTCATGCTAGTGAGGGCCGAGAATCCACTCTCACATAGGTACATGGTTGCAAAGGGCATCAGTGTCTTAACAGTGCGGTTTTGCCAAGGCAGGATACTCTGAGCGCAGCCCAATCCAGAAATCTGGCAGTGGCTTCAATTTTCACAAAACCGCTTGTTGCAATTCAATGAGGATCTTTTGTTCAGATATCGGTAAGTGGATTGGGGGATGGGCATGAAAGGGATAACGAATCCAGTTGTTTGTGTCATCCGTTTTGGGAAAGTACCTGCGTAATTGCGCACCCAATTCACTCAGGTGCTTCACTATAACACATTTGGCATTGTCCGTAAGCTTGAGTTCATTTGCACACAAAAAAATCATACAATGATGGAAAGACCTGTGTGTTGTCTTTGTTAATGCAGACAGAGAAGAGCTCCAACTTCTTAATCAATTTTGTCCCGCACATTGAATATAGTTGCGGAAAGTCCCTGTAATCCCAGAATCAGATCATTCAGCGAGAAAAAACATCACCCAAATGTTTAGCCCCGTTGGAAAATATGTTTGAAAATGTTTGAAAATGTGAAGAAATTATATATTTTAATGTGAAAATGTGAATCACATTTTTAATTGGCGTACCCCAGACAGCATTGTGCGTACCCGTACCCTAGTTTGGGAATACCTGCTCTAAGGCAACGGTGTCCAGATGGAATTTGTATTTCTGGTCCTGGCGACTGGACCTTTTTCGGAACGCCTTTATTTTTGTCCTCCTGAGATTGACTGTCAGAGCCCAGGTCTGGCAGAATCTGTGCAGATGATCTAGGTGCTGCTGTAGGCCCTCCTTGGTTGGTGGCAGAAGCACCAGATCATCAGCAAACAGTAGACATTTTACTTCAGACTCTAGTAGGGTGAGGCCGGGTGCTGCAGACTGCTCTAGTGCCCTCACCAATTCGTTTAAATATATGTTGAAGAGAGTGGGGCTTAAGCTGCATCCTTGTCTCACCCCACGGTCCTGTGTAAGGAATGTGTGTGTTTTTTGCCAATTTTAACCACACACTTGTTGTTTGTGTACATGGATTTTATAACCTTCTATGTTTTTCCCCTCAACATCCCTTTCCATCAATTTGTATAGCAGACACTCATGCCAAATTAAGTAAAAGGCTTTTTTGAAACCAGAAAGCATGAGAGGGCTTTGCATTTGTTTTGGTTTGTTTGTCAATTAGGGTGTGCAAGGTGAATACGTGGTCTGTTGTACGGTAATATGGTAAAAATACAATTTGACATTTGCTCAGTACATTGTTTTTACTGAGGAAATGTACGAGTCTGCTGTTAATGATAATGCAGAGGATTTTCCCATGGTTGGTGTTGACGCATATCCAACGGTAGTTATTGGGGTCAAATTTGTCTCGACTTTGTGGATTGAAGTGATCAGTCCTTGGTTCCAAATATTGGGGAAGATGCCAGAGCTAAGGATGATGTTAAAGAGTTTAAGTATAGCCAATTGGAATGTGTTGCCTGTATCATTTATCATTTCATTGAGGATACCATCAACACCACAGGCCTTTTTGGGTTGGAGGGTTTGTATTTTGTCCTGTAGTTCATTCAATGTAATTGGAGAACACAGTGGGTTCTGGTATTCTTTAATAGTCTCTCTCGCTCTGCTGTTCCTCGCACTCCCAGCCCCTCTGTCCACCAGCACTGGGAAGGAGAGGAAAGAGAGGAAAGAGGAGGAGGAGGGAGGGTGGACCACCCTGACTGTCATGGCAGGGCTGTGTGTTTACATTGCTGTGCCTCACTCTGCAATACATCTGGCATTCTGGGGAAGGAGGGGGGGAGAGGGGGAGGGGTTAGAGTAAAGAGGCCTTTTCAGCCAGGAGGAAAAGAGGTGGAGCTAAAAGAGAGAGAGAGAGGGACACGACAGCAACACAATTAGAACCAACCAAATCATGAGAAAACAAAAAGATAACTTGACACAATGGAAAGAATTAACAAAAAAACAGAGCAAACTAGAATGCTATTTGGTCCTAAACAGAGAGTACACAGTGGCAGAATACCCGACCACTGTGACTGACCCATACTTAAGGTTAGCTTTGACTATGTACAGACTCAATGAGCATAGCCTTGCTATTGAGAAAGGCCACCGTAAGAAGACCTGGCTTTCAAGAGAACACTTCCCACAAAATGAGGTGGAATCTGAGCTGCACCTCCTAACCTCCTGCCAAATGTATGACCATATTAGAGACACATATTTCCCTCAGATTACACAGATCCACAAAGAATTTGAAAACAAACACGATTTTGATAAACTCCCATATCTACTGGGTGAAATAACACAGTGTGCCCTCACAGCAGCAAGATTTGTGACCTGTTGCCACAAGCAAAAGGCAACCAGTGAAGAAAAACCACCATTGTAAATACAACCCATATTTATGTTTATTTATTTTCCCTTTTGTACTTTAACCATTTGCACATCGCTACAACACTGCATATATACTACATAATACTATGACATTTGTAATGTTTTTATTCTTTTGGAACTTCTTTGAGTGTAAAGTTTACTGTTCATTTTTAATGTTTATTTCACTTTTGTATATTATCTACTTCAATTACTTTGGCAATGTTAACATATGTTTCCCATGCCAATAAAGCCCCTTGAATTGAATTGAATTGAGAGAGGCAGGGAAGGGGAGTTTTGTGGTCGGCCATTCGCAGGGCTCTGGTTTTTGAATAAGAGCCTCTGAAAGAATGCAGAATGTAAACACAGCGCTTGGAGGCATCTCAGGAGGTTGTTTGTGAATGGGAGAGCATCCATTCCTACGGCACACACACACGCACACACACACTAAAGTTTATTGTGTATTTAACCTTTATTTCACCATATAAATCATTGGGATTAAACATAATTTTWAAATATTTACTTTTAAAAACTTTTAACAACAGAGCCAAACCTCAGTGCACACTAACTCAGACAAGTCCTTATCCAGCTCATCTGCACATTTCATAAACTAGTCAAGTTTAACACAACATGYTGGAATGTTATTCTACTGACGGCTTAATCCTGTTTGGAGTCAACTGATAAACACAAAGAAAATGGAGCCCACATTTAAATTTGTATGTGTGTGTGGGGGGGGGATTGTTTTTTCTATCCGTGTGTGGACCTAAAATCCCCGAAAGTCCCCACAAGGACAGTAAAACAAGGAACATTGGCCCTCTTAGAGACATTTCCCACATCCCTATTTTAAGTGTATATACTAACTAGACTGGGCACGCGCATCTGCGTGCGCATGTTGATTTTGTCCATCCACACTAGACGCAATCAGGACACGCAGGTTGA
>NC_036872.1:30476309-30477511 GCF_002910315.2 Salvelinus sp. IW2-2015 | reverse complement strand
GTTGATTTTGTCCATCCACACTAGACGCAATCAGGACACGCAGGTTGAAATACCAAAACTAACTCTGAACCAACTATATTAATTTGGGGACAGGTCGAAAGCATTAAATATTCATGCCAATTTAGCTAACTAGCTTGCTGTTGCTAGCTAATTTGTCGTGGGGTATAAACATTGGGATGTTATTTTACCTGAAATGCACAAGGTCCTCTACTCCGACAATTAATCCACAGATAAAAGGGTAAACCGAGTTAGTTTCTAGTAATCTCTCTTCAGGCTTCTTCTTTGGACTTTATATGGCGGTTGGCAAACAACTTCAAGGTGCATTACCACCACCAACTGGACTGGAGTGTGGACCTCAGTTCATTTTTAAATCGTGGATATATGCTCCTAAAAACCAATGAGGAGATGGGAGAGGCGAGACTTGCAGCGCCTCTATTTTAGTTCTATTTTATTTTATTCTATTTCATTTTAGCGCCTGGCTACGCAGACGCTCATTGACGCGCGCGAGCAGTTTGGATGCAATGATTGAATAACATGTATGTGTACATTTATTTTGCAACGCTCGCGCACGTAATGCGAGCAGTGTGGTCAGCATGTTAGGGGTTAGATTTAAGGTTAGGCTTAGAATTAGGATAAATTGTTAGGGTTATGAGTTAGGTTCATGGTTTGGGATACGGGTCAAGGTTAGTGTTAAGGGTTAGGTTTAGGGTTAGGGGTTAGGGGAAATAAGATTTTGAATGGAAATAAGTTTTAGTTCCCCACACGGATAGAAGATCATAACATGTGTGTGCGTGTGTGTGTGTCTGTGCGCGCGTGCAATTAGGCTACAATCATGTGTGTTTGTGCCCGCATTCGTGCATGTTTGATTGCTTGTGTCTGCAAAATGAGAGCGGCGGGAGTGAGCGGGATACGTTTTTGAGAGTAGGAGAGGAAGAGGATAGGATTGCAGAGAGGTTAACAGAAATAGCCTGCCATGCCAGTCTCTCCTCCTGCCAGAGCATTCAACTAGCTGCTAACGTCACTCAGAAGCAAAACAGAGGGATGTGTGTGTGGTGTGTGTTGTGTGTGTGTGTGTGTTGTGTGGTGTGGGTGTGTGGTGTGGTGTGTGTGTGTGTGTGTGGTGTTGTGTGTGTAGTGTGTGTGTGGTGTGTGTGTGTAGTGTGTGGTGTGGTGTGTGTGCTGTGGTTGTGTGTGTATGACTA
>NC_036872.1:30447935-30476064 GCF_002910315.2 Salvelinus sp. IW2-2015 | reverse complement strand
TGTGTATATACATCAAAAGGAGGATTATTCAATCAGGAAACACTATCACCACAATCCTGTGAGAAGAAGCCATGAGTCTCTCTTCTCTTTCTATTTCCCTTTTTCTATCTTCTCCCTCTTCCCCCTCCTCTCTATCTCCCTCCTCCTCCCTTCTCCCTCTTCACTCTCTCAACCTCCTCCTATTCCCTCTTTCTCTCTCTCTCCCTCCCTCCTCCTCTCTTCTCTCTCTCCTCTCTCTCTCCCTCCTCCTCCCGTCCACATGAAAGTTTGACAAGGCCCTTTCCACAGTCACTTTACCCCTACCTACACGTACACATTACCACAATTACCTCAAATAATCTGTACTCTCGCACATGACTCAGTACCGGTACCCCCTGAATAAAGCCTTGTTATTGTTATTGTGTTACTATTTTTACTTTAGTTTATTTAGTAAACATTTTCTTAATTCTTATTTTCTTTCACGGTAAGGTCTACACCTGTTGTATTCGGCGTATGTGACAAATAAAATTTGATTTGATTTGATTTGATAGTCGCCCAGCATTACAGTACCCTGCCTAAACAAGCAGCACAACAACAAGCTAACCAACTGAACTGCATCACAATTCCTATGGGAGGAAACACCACTGCTTGTCTACATGACATTATTTGTTGACAAATTAGTCGTCATAAGAGCAACGGTGCATCAACGGCACGCAAACATTTCTCTGTACGTCCAGTCATGTTGCTGCATAGCCATGGCATGACAACTTTTCCAAAGAACACACACACACACCAAATAGGACAACCTGCTGTGGAAAGCCAAGCTGATCCATAAGACTCCCCAGCAATAGATGGGAGAGAGAGACTATGCTGATAAACATTGATAGATGAGAAATATAAATCTGACTGCCCTCTGCTGGAGGGATGGGAGTCAAATGAGACACATGCACTGTATGGACACACACACACACACAAACACACACACACACACGTGCACAGACACACACATAAACGGACACAGTGATAAATACACACAGACATGCACAACACTCCTATTACATTCTCAAACTCTCAGCAGAGACTCTATCTCTCTCTCCATGATCATGCTGTTTAATCAGCTTCTTGATATGTCACACCTGTCAGGTGGATGGATTATCTTGGCAAATGAGAAATGCTCACTAACAGGGATGTAAGCAAATTTGTGCACAACATTTGAGAGAAAAAAGCTTTTTGTTGGATGTAAAATGTCTGGGATTTTCTATTTCAGCTCATGAAATATGGGACCAACAATTTACATGTTGAGTTTAAATTATTGTTAGTGTGTGTGTCTTTATACAGATGAAGTCGAAGTTCACATACACTTAGGTTGGAGTCATTAAAACTCGTTTTTCAACCACTCCACAAATTTCTTGTTAACAAACTATAGTTTTGGCAAGTCAGTTAGGACATCTACTTTGTGCATGACAAGTAATTTTCCAACAATTATTTACAGACAGATTATTTCACTATATCACAATTCCAGTGGGTCAGAAGTTTACATACACTAAGTTGACTGTGCCTTTAAAAAGCTTGGAAAATTCCAGAAAATGATGTCATGGCTTTAGAAGCTTCTGATAGGCTAAAGACATAATTTGAGTCAATTCGGAGCTGTGGATGTATTCAAGCCTACATACAAACTCAGTGCCTCTTTGCTTGAGCTAAAAGAAACCTGCCAAGACCTCAGAAAATATATTGTAGACCTCCAACAAATCTGCGTTCATGCTTAGGAGCAATTTCAAATATCTCGAAGGTACACGTTCATCTGTACAAACAATAGTACGCCAGTACAACAACACCATGGACCACGCCAGCCGTCATACCACTTCAGAAGAGAGACGCTTGTTCTGTTCCTAGAGTTGAGCAGCACTTTGGTGCGAAAAGTTGCTTAAACTCAAATCCCAGAACAACAGCAAAGGACCTGTGAAGATGCTGGAAGGAAACCGGTACAAAACGATCTATTTCCACAGTAAAACGAGTCCTATATCGACATAACCTGAATGAAAGGCCCGCCTGGCAGAGAAAGGGAGCCACTGCTCCAAAACGCATAAAAAAAGAAAGACTACGGTTTGCTACCTGCACATGGGGAGAAAGATCGTAGCCTATTTTTTTATTATTATTTTTTTTTTTTCATCCCCTTTTTCCCAATTGTGCGTGGTATCCAATCGCTAGGTAACATTACTATCTTGTCTAATCGCTACAACTCCCGTACGGGCTCGGATGAGACGAAGGTGAAGCCACGCGTACTCCGAAGCACAACCCAACCAAGCCGCACTGCCTCTTAACAACAGCGCGCCTCCACCCGGAAGGCCAGCCCGCACCAATGTGTCGAGAAACACCGTGCACCCTGGCTCCCTTGGGTAGCCGCACTGCGCCCAGGCCCGCCACAGGAGTCGCTGGAGCGCGATGAGACAAGGATATCCCTACCGGCCAACCCTCCCTAACCCGGACGACCGCTAGCCAATTATGCGTCGCCCCACGGAACCTCCGGTCCCAGAGACTCTGGTGGCGCAGCTAGCAACTGCGATGCAGTGCCCTAGACCACTGCGCCACCCGGGAGGCCCCTAAGAGTCGACCTTTTGAGAAATGTATCTGGTCTGATGAAGAAAAAAAAGAACTGGCCATAATAACCATCGTTATGTTTGGAGGAAACGGGGGGAGGCTTGCAAGCCCGAGAACACCATCACAACCGTGAAGCACGGGGTGCAGCATCATGTTGTGGGGTGCTTTGCTGCAGGAGGGACTGTGCACTTCACAAAAATAGATGGTATCATATGAGGTGGAAATTAATGTGGATATATGAAGCAACATCTCAAGACATCAGTCAGGAAGTTAAAGCTTGGCGCATAATGGGTCTTCCAAATGGACATGAACCCCAAGCATACTTCCTCAAAGTTGTGGCAAAATGGCTTAAGGACAACAAAGTCAAGGTATTGGAGTGGCCATCACAAAGCCCTGACCTCAATCCTATAGAAAATTTGTGGTCAGAACTGAAAAAGCGTGTGCGAGCAAGGAGTCCTACGAACCTGACTCAGTTACACCAGCTCTGTCAGGAGGAATGGGCCAAAATTCACCCAACTTATTGTGGGAAGCTTGTGGAAGGCTACCCGAAACGTTTGACCCAAGTTAAACAATTTAAAGACAATGTTACCAAATCTTAATTGAGAGTATGTAAACTTCAGACCCCTGGGAATTTGATGAAAGAAATAAAAGCTGAAATAAATCATTCTCTCCGCTTTTATTCTGACATTTCACATTCTTAAAATAAAGTGGTGATCCTAACTGACCGAAGACAGGGAATTTTGACTAGGATTAAATGTCAGGGATTGTGAAAAACTGAGTGCTCTGTTGTGCAACAGGGCCTCCCACTCCTCTTTCTATTCTGGTTAGCACTGTCCTGTGAAGGGAGTAGTACACAGCGTTGTACGAGATCTTCAGTTTCTTGGCAATTTCTCACATGGAATAGCCTTCATTTTTCAGAACAAGAATAGACTGATGAGTTTCAGAAGAAAGTTMTTTGTTTATGGCCATTTTGTGCCTGTAATCGAACCCACAAATGCTGATGCTCCAGATACTCAACTAGTCTAAAAAAGGCCAGTTTTATTGCTTCTTTAATCAGGACAACAGTTTTCAGCTGTGCTAACATAATTACAAAATGGTTTTCTAATGATCAACTTGCTTTTTAAAATGATAAACTTCGATTAGCTAACACAACGTGTCATTCGAACACAAGAGTGATGGTTGCTGATAATGGGCCTCTGTACGCCTATGTAGATATTCCTTTTAAAATCAGCCGTTTCCAGCTACAATAGTCATTTACAACATTAACAATGTCTACACKGTATTTCTGATCACTTTTATGTTATTTTAATGGACAAAAAATGTGCTTTTCTTTCAAAAACAAGGACATTTCTAAGTGACTCCAAACTTTTGAAAGGTAGTGTATATATAAATATATTTTAAGGAACTCAGTTTGGCTTTAAACTTATTCTTGGAAGTTGTAATAGTAGAATGCACAAGATACAATTTAGAAATTGGGTAGTGCATCATCAGTTCCTCTTGTCATTGTAATGAATACGATTGGAGACAGAGTGCTGGTTTCAAGCGCAGGGCGCAGCAGGTGTTTATTAGTAACTCAAATATCACATGAATACACATTAGACATGACAAAATGTATAGATTTGCAAGAAAACTAGGTTTAAAACTGCAACATTTTCTTTGCACCCCATGACAAAATGTGTAAAATTGCAGGAAATAAACGTTAAACCTGCTAAATTCTCTCCGCCAACAAGAGGGGTGTGAACAGTTTGTGTCAAGAACAGTGCTTGCGCCCATAGAAATAGTCATGGCATGCGCGCAGGATGTTCCCCAACCTGGAACCTAAAAGAGTAATCCTATGGGGACAGTTGAAGAACGGTTGCAGCACTAACTCCATCAGTCTAAACTCTGGGTACAGCCCTATCCCCAGTTCCAGTTTCAGTCMCATAACACACCAACGTCCTCAGCCCCAGACCCAACACACCATTCCTTTCCCAATTCAACCTAAAACAACAGCCCTCACCCTACACCACAGCCCCTAACCATAGCCCCAACCTCTCCCCTAAACTCCACCCATTCTCAGAACGCAGCTCCATCGAGGGAGGGGCCGCTTTACAAGAAGGCCAATGTTGACACCACATTGCCCCTAACCATAGCCCAATACCATAGCCTTTCCCCTGTCCCTACCCCCCAGGTCCATACCATAGCTCCTATAGCTTTAGCCCAATTCCTCTTCCAATGTCAAAGCCCAGTTCCATATACCCCAGCCCTTTCCTCTCTTCTCTTCTCAGAGAGAGCTAGTCAGGGGCACCCTACAGGAAGACCCATGTTTACACCATACTGTTTTAATTAGACTTAGCCGGTGCTGGTATTTTCTTAACAATTTGGCCTGTGTTTGTGTTAATCCAGAATGGCCAGGGTGGCTCCACTTTCATACCATGAGGAGAGGCCAGGGTGTTTTCTTCAATTTCTTTTCTACTCAGACACATCTCTGCTAGAGGGAAATTTGTCATATCAGATTAAGAAAATCACTATGGGTTTGGTGATATTAAAACGCTGCTGATCCTTCTGAATGGCAGTGAGATAAAAGTATTCTGGCAGCCATATTGGAAGAAGAGGAGTAGAGAAAAAGAGAACACATCACAACACTACAACTTCCTATTCAGGCAGGTCACTTCATGTCCCTGGTCTCATCAATGTAAACACAGCTTGAATTACCTCTATTACGTATAAGGTCAGCTCCCTCAATATTAATTTGATCCATAAACACATTTATCTATGCATTTCCTGCCAAGTAAAGAGGTCAACCTGTTTGCCACAAAGTGCACCAAATAGGGAAAAAAGAGCACCAAATATGTGTGTTGCTTATGCCTGTTGGATGACATCTCCACATCATTCTATTTCTATGTTTAACTTTTTGATTCAACTGTCCATCCCTCAATATGACTGAAACACAACTGCCTGTGTCTAAGTGAGGGTGTAGTCTAAGTGTTTATGGATACTGGGGAAATGATTTTGTGAAGAAAGTAAACCCTAACCAAGGATGATGAATGTGATTATCTTTGAATAAGAGCTGCAGTACTAAACTACTGACCTAGCAGGATGAACCATAAACATAGCAGGTGATGAAATACAGCATGAGATCACCCATGCAACTCCACTCAATTCCAATGAGAGATATGCTATGGTGTGTGTATGTCCTAATGGCCAGAGCTCCCAGGAGGGGTCATGGAGAGGTCGCATGAAGAGGAACAGGTCCAAATGAAACATAAACAGACGCCCTCTCTCCTCCTCCCCTCTTCTCATACCTTCCTTTCTCTTTCCATCTCTTCTCCTCTCCTGTCTCCTCCTCTGCTCTTCTCCTCTCATACCATTTCCTCCCTTCCTCTCTACCTCTTCTCCCCTCTTCATGTTGACGTTGGGCAACAGTTCCCCCTGTGCTGAGCAGAGCCTAGAGCAGCCCTCCACTGTCCAGGCAGTACTAATCTATCCCTCAGCTGTGCAGTCTAATCTAAACAAACACATACAGTATCTCCCAACTAGCATCTGGAAACCCTCAGTCTCTGACCTGGGAAAGGTGTGTGTGTGTGTGGTGTGTGTGTGTGTGTGTGTGTGTGTGTGTGTGTGTGTGTGTGTGTGTGTGTGTGTGTGTGTGTGTGTGTGTGTGTGTGTGTGTGTGTGTGTGTGTGTGTGTGTGTGTGTGTGTGTGTGTGTGTGTGGTGTGTGTGTGTGTTCTCATGCACTAGTGTGTGTGCACATGCAAACCTCAGCCATCAGTCATCACAATAAACTTGGCTAAACTATTTATAGTAGATGACCCTGAGTTCTAACACCTTGACACAACAAAACAATAACAGAATGTAGGGAAATAGCAACGGTTGAAAAGCCTGTGCTGTAGTGGACGTGTAGATGTGTTGTTGACCATCTGCCAGCAAGACTCAGCTGACAGGCTTGTGTGTGAAGAACCATGGAGCTGTGCAACACTAGGATAGGTCCAGGAAAGAAGAAACCACTTTATGTAGCTGTGCTTTATTAACACTCCCTTACTGTAACTAAATCAGCTAAGTTCACAGTAAACTAGGCTTGGGCTGTACACCATATATACCATGTACCAGGGTATTTGGAAATAGCCACAGGATGGTTTTTCAATACCGTCAATACCATTGAAACAATTTATTTGAAGATTTTCAAAAAATATACAGTACCAGWCAAAAGTTTGGACACAATTATTCATTCAAGGGTTTTTCTTTATTTGGACTATTGTCTACATTGAATAACAGTGAAGACATGAAAACTATGAAATAACACAATCATGTAGTAACAAAAAAGTGATAAACAAAATCAAAATATATTTTATATTTGAGTTTCTTCAAAGTAGCCAACCTTTGCCTTGATGACAGCTTTGCACTCTTGGCATTCTCTCAACCAGTTTCACCTGGAATGCTTTTCCAACAGTCTTGAAGGAGTTCCCACATATGCTGAGCACTTGTTGGCTGCTGTTCCTTCACTCTGCGGTCCAACACATCCCAAACCATCTCAACTGGGTTGAGGTCGGGTGATTGTGCAGGCCAGGTCATCTGATGCAGCACTCCATCACTCTCCTTCTTGGTCAAATAGCCCTTACACAGCCTGGAGGTGTGTTGGGTCATTGTCCTGTTGAAAAACAAATCATAGTCCCACTAAGCGCAAACCAGATGGGMTGGCGTATCACTGCAGAGTGCTGTGGTAGCCATGCTGGTTAAGTGTACCTTGAATTCTAAATAACCAACATTGTCACCAGCAAAGCACCCCCACACCATCACACCTCCTCCTCCATGCTTCACGGTGGGAACCACATGCGGAGATCATCCGTTCACACACTCTGCGTCTCACAAAGACATGGCGGTTGGAACCAAAAATCTCAAAATCAGACCAAAGGACAGATTTCCACTGATCTAATGTCTATTGCTTGTGTTTCTTGGCCCAAGAAACACAGTGTCCTTTAGTAGTGGTTTCTTTCAGCAATTCGACCATAGAGGCCTGATTCACGCAGTATCCTCTGAACAGTTGATGTTGAGATGTGTCTGTTACTTGAACTCTGTGAAGCATTTATATGGATTGCAATTTCTGAGGCTGGTAACTCTAATGAACTTATCCTCTGCAGCAGAGGTAACTCTGGGTCTTCCTTTCCTCATGAGAGCCAGTTTCATCATAGCGCTTGATGGTTTTTGCGACTGCACTTGAAGAAACTTTCAAAGTTCTTTAAATTGCACTTATTGACTGACCTTCATGTATTAAAGTAATGATTATCTTTGCTTATTTGAACTTTTCTTGCCATAATGTGGTCGTTTGTATGCCACCCCTACCTTGTCACAACACAACTGATTGGCTCAAACGCATTAAGAATGAAAGAAATTCCACATATTAACTTTTAACAAGACACACCCGTTAATTCAAATGCATTCCAAGTGACTACCTCATGAAGCTGGTTGAGAGAACACCATGAGTGTGCAAAGCTGTCATCAAGGCAAAGGGTTGCTACTTTGAAGAATCTCAAATAGAAAATAGATTTTGATATGTTTAACACTTTATTGGTTACAACATGATTCCATATGTGTTATTTCATAGTTTTGATGTCTTTACCATTATTCTACAATGTAGAAAATGGTCAAAATAAAGGTAAAAACCCTTGAATGAGTGGGTATGTCCAAGCTATTGACTGGTACTGTATAACTTTATGAGCTGGATTGCCTGTCTTTGCGATTCGTTTATGTTCGTTTATGATCTTTAGCATATTTAGCTAGCAGCCTCCACAGAAATTCGCTGTTACTTGTGCACATTTTGTTAGCATTCCCAAAGGGCTTTTTAGATTTGTTTTGCGGCCCCCTTGTGTACTAAGTCGGTAATACTGTAAATCCCGGGATGAGAGAAGGAAGGTATCTGGATTCCTCCCAACCCTACAGTCAACTATAAGAGTAGCCATTGGATAGTTAGCAAAGGAAAGGGATTTGGACATTGACATTAAAGGGATTAATTAGACAATATGTTGTTGATAGAATCCACATGCTTTGAAATAATATTGCATATTATTACACAGTAATAAAGTATTACTATTTAAAATAACGGTATCTAGTAGGCTATAATATACTTTAGTCTTGACACACAACTTAAGGTTTAGTCTATAGCTTATGTCCGAATGGCACCAGAAAAGGGTAACTTTGAGAGCTTGAGTGACCCTCACTCACTGGCTTGCATCAGCCTATAGGAGGGAGAAATCTGTAAAAAAAAATATCTGCTGGGATGATTGTTCACATGTCACTATAGTAGCCTAATGAGCATAGGCTGAGCCTAAAGATACTCCAGAAATATATTATGTAAACAACCATGGTCTAATGGCAATAACGTTTCAATCATAAAACCAAATTATGATCTCTTTCAAACTGCTCACATTTCAAAAGTGAGTGAATTGATGACCCATACATGACTCAAATATAGGCTACCACGGTCCTAAACTACTGGAATGCAGATCAAAGGAAGAAAAAAAACGCTGCCCCTCCCCCTTTCCCCAAAATCACCACCCATACTCAAAGTCCCCTTTCAAACAAAAATACACTTATTCTACATGACGGATTTCGTCATAACCCTGAGTTTCAGCTGGTCTACTTTGTACACATGCGTTTCTGTCCGCACTCCGCTTTCAGCCAGAGACAAAACTTTCTTGGAAAGTTGAGAGCTGTCCAAAACGGGACCACACACAGTCTCCGAGCTGTGCGCGGATCACATTCAACTGCTGGGGGCAGGCAGACACACACACACACACTCACAAAATGGCGGCTGTGACAAAATTTCCTCTCTCCAAAACATCTCATGAATTTTATTACAATTTTCCTTTTAACTTAAAGAAAAATGTTGAAATAATCTGTGCACTTTCTTTGCGCATCTACACTCAACAACAACGTATCCAAAGCAACAAAAACCATAACATGACACGAAATACAAATATTTTCAAGTTTAGACTTGGCCCCTTGCCAAACTGCTATACAATAAACAACCTCCACTTGTTTGGAAGACCCCACCATCCCTCTCCACCCCACCCAATCCTTCCCAGACTTGAGCTTATTCTCAACAGGAAAGACAAACAACTCAACATGAAAAAGGACCAAAATTATAAAACATTTTCTTACCTTCTACCCAGAGTTTCTCCACGTCGGTTTCCAGATTAGCTGCCCGTAAGCCAACAGCGAAAGCTCCGAATACTAATAGGCCCACAACCAAAAACTTTCCACAGTTCTTTTGTATGTAACAGCCCAATTTAAACAAGAGTCTCTGAAACTTCGCTCTCAGCCACAGCGGTGCTTTTCTTCCAGTCGCTTTCCCCTGCGACAAGAGAAATACCGCATATTATTCCCTAAACAAGTGCTGGGAGCATCAAATATTTATAATTGTTGATCAATTGAATGTAGTGTTATGTGGAGAGGACATCACGGTTATCATATAATAAAATACATGTTATTAAATGTGTTATTACATTGGTATGGTAAGTGCAATTAGCATGCCAGTTGTTCTAGATCCATACTTCATTGGGGCCTGGTGGGGATATGTTAATAACGTGGGCTACCCTATACTGTTCACCTGCAGTGTGTTCAATATGGTACATCAATGTTTACTGTTCGGAATAAGAACCTCGGACTAGGCCTGTTATTCTGGCCCAAAAAGGCAGTGGTTGGACCTCCTACGTCGAGGAAGGAAATAGATAGTTCACGAGCCAGCAACGTAAGCACCGGTTTTGGACGACAGGACTATAGTCTGTTACTTTGTTGTTTTTACCACACACACACCGGCATGAGTGGAAAGCGCAGCATGGCTTGCGGTCAGTCAGTGACAAAGTGTAACACAGCGCAAGCCTTGTTGCAATACATTGTATCGAATGATGCTATTAATCCCCCAAAAGGTTCACGTGAGTTTTTACGCTGCCGCAAAATCACACACCACACAATTCCATTCCCGTAGAGCTGCGTGTGTGATCTGCGTTGGGGAGTGGAGTAGCCATCACCGAGGGAGTTAGGCTACGACAATATTTGTGAACGGAAGAGGGTAGCCACATGGATTTTTGCATTAGAGAAGAGAACAGAGAACGACTCCCCAGTAAAGATAACATCGTGCAGACGTCTGGGCAGTTAGAATCGTGTTCGATCAGTGCGGAAACACATAGGTCTAAACTGTTATGTACATTTGAATTGTGCAAAAGTAGTGAATAGCCCTCACTGTGTAGCCTAGTTGCGCGACSGTTATTTAAACATTGTAGCCGAATGTAGCCTATATAATATGTGTAGCCTATATTCCAAACATGGATCAGAAATAGTCTAAACGCGAGAAATGTGAACTATAATTGAATAGCAAATCACAACATAGATTACACGGCATAGCGCTACACCCCAACCCCTCTCTACTGCCCGTCTTCTATCCCGTTACCTAGCGACGTGACAATGTTGGCCAGTTTCATTATAGTAGAACCATGCCCATATAATTTCACTCAAACATGTTAAATAATAAGCACCTCGGATATTTGCTGCAAGGCGAAAGCTGCATCGCAGTAACTTAGCCGCTGCAAATACTCCAAATCAGGCGCTGTTGAGCGATAGTTCCCCCTGTTCCTCCGCGTTATCCTCGGCCGATCGGGGTCCCCGTTTTCCTGCTCAGATGAGGCATTAGCAGCCGAGGCCATGTTGCGGAGACTTCGCGCTGGTTCTGCTTTTCCACGTTATAATATTTCCCCGAAAGCGTGTGGTAATGTCCCAAGGCAACACAGTTTCACTCTCGGTGATCTCACACCCGTAAAGTACTTCATACTGCTGTTGGAGACGGCGAGTCAAAGTCTGCGCCTTCCATCCCAACATTTCGTGATMCAGAGGTCTCCACCGCTTTGCACATTCAGCGTTTCTCTTCAAAAAATGTATTTATCTTAAACGGCAAAGTGGAAAAAGCCATTCCCATCTACAAAACGGCGGCTTGGAACGTTCGATGGTCGTAGCATTCTGTGTCTTCTATGTGGTCTTCCCTTGGGCCGCACGACACCGCGAACTCTGAGATTCAACAGAGGAGAAAAAAGACCTCTCTCCATTTGGAAACAGAGGAGGAGGGGTAAAAGCGAAAATAATCGAAATCCCGCCTTTAGGGCTGTCAGATGGCCGGATTTTCTCGCATCTGATTGGTTCCAGAAGGGCAAAAATTACTCAGCAAACACGACTATTATTAGCTGCTTAGCAACAGCTCACTAAAGTAGAGCGACCACCCAAGTCGACAACCCTCGTGTGTGCGTCTCAAACTTCAGGGGAGCATTTCAGAAAGCCAGCCCTCTTGTGCGTTTGCGCGCAACCAAAACTGGAGTTTGTGGTTTTTCACAAGGAACTGCATTTCTTGAAGCAGCATTTCTGGAAGAAAACACACTCCGTCTTTTCGATGGAGGGGTCTCGAGGAATGTCCGAACTGTAGTTTTTAATTGAGATTTTTTTACCAACAGGGCCTGATCTGGTGATAGCTTGGCATCAAATTACAGTGTTTCTGGGGGAGGTCCCAAATAGTATTCTGTCACAATGTTCTAATGACAGTAAAGTGGATAACAGGCATCATAACAGGGTAAAAGTTACAACCCTTCATCTAATACAAATTAATAAACATCAAATACCTAAATACTATTTTGTATTTATTACGGATCCTCAATAGCTCTTGCCAAGGCAGCAGCTAATCTTCCTGGGGTCCAATCACAATTACATACAATAAAACAAAACAACACAACACGTTAGTACACACTACTCTATCATAATATATCTACAAAATACAAAATCAATAACACAGCAAAATAACAATATTAAAATATATTTTTGTAAAGAGTGCGTGTGTTTATTTGCGAATGCTGCCTGTGTGCCTGTGTGTGTCTTCACAGTCCGCACTGTTCCATAAAGTGTAGTTTTACCTGTTTTATTTTTTTATCACATTTTACTGCTTGACTGAGTTACATGAAATAGGGCTCTATGTATACAGAACAAACATATAAATGCAACATGTAAAGTGTTGGTCCCATGTTTCAAGAGAGGAAATAAAAGATCCCAGAAATGTTCTATACGCACAAAAAACTTTTTTCTCAAAAATGTTGTGCACACTCTTACACCCCTGATAGTGAGTATTTCTCGTTCCCAAGATAATCCATCCACCTGACAGGTGTGGCATTTCAATAATCTGAATGAACAGCATGATCATTACACARGTGCACCTTTTGCTAGGGACAATAAATGATCCCTCTAAAATGTGCAGTTTTGATACACAACACAATGCCACACGTTTTGAGGGAGCGTGCATTTGGAACACCAACTGCATGAATGTCCACCAGAGCTGTTTCCAGATAATTTAATGTTAATTTATCGATGATAAGCTGCCTCCAACGTCATTTTAAAGAATATGGCAGTACGTTCAACCGGCCTCACAAACGTAGACCACGTGTGTCATGCCGGCGAGCGGTTTGCTGATGTCAACATTGTGAACAGAGTGCCCAATGGTGGAGGTGGGGTTATGGTGTGGGCAGACATAAGCTACGGACAACGAACACAATTGCATTTTATCGATGGCAATTTAAATCACAGAGATACCGTGACGAGATCCTGAGGCCTATTGTCGTGCCATTAATCTACCTCCATCACCTCATGTTTTAGCATGATAATGCATGGCCCCATGTTGCAAGGATCTGTACTCAAATCCTGGAATCTGAAAATGTCCCAGTTCTTCCATGGCCTGCATACTCACCAGACATGTCACTCATTGAGCATGTTTGGGATGCTCTGGATTGACGTGTACGACGGCATGTTTCAGTTCCCGCCAATGTCCTCTACGGGATCGGTGTACCCCCACGGGACGGTTGAGCTAACGAGCGCTAATGTGATTAGCATGACGTTTTAAGTAACAAGAAAATTTCCCAGGACATAGACATATCTGATATGGGCAGAAAGCTTAAATTCTTGTTAATCTAACTGCGCTGTCCAATTTACAGTAGCTATTTCAGTCAAATAATACCATGCTATTGTTTGAGAAGAGTGCACAGTTATATACTTGAAAATGTATCAATAAACCAATTAGGCACATTTGGGTCGACTTGATACAACATTTTTAACAGTAATGCAATGGTTCATTGGATCAGTCTAAAACTTTGCACGTACACTGCTGCCATCTATTGGCCAAAATCTAAATTGCGCCTAAACTGCAACAATACATTGTGGCCTATCTCTTGCATTTTAAAGATTATGCTTTTTTTTAAACGCATGTCTTTTTCTTTGTATTATGTTTTATCAGATCTAATGTGTTATATTCTCCTACATTAATTTCACATTTCCACAAACTTTAAAGAGTTGTAAATGGTATCAAGAATATGTATATCTTTGCTTCAGGTCCTGAGCTACAGGMAGTTAGATTTGGGTATGTCCTTTTAGGCGAAAATTGAAAAAAAGGGTCAGATCCTTAAGAGGAAAACTTTGGTCACACCAGATACTGACTGGTTTTCTGATCCACGTGCCAACTTTCTTTAAGGTATCTGTGACCAACAGATGCATATCTGTATTCCCAGTCATGTGAAATCCATAGATTAGGGCCTAATGAATTCATTTAAATGGACTGATTTCCTTATATGAACTGTAACTCAGTAAAATCTTTGAAATTGTTGCATGTTGCATTTATATTTTTGTTCAGTATAGAACTGTGCTTTTCCCGTAGTCTGTTTTGAACTTGGGGACTGTGAAGAGACCTCTGGTGGCATGTCTTGTGGGTTATGTATGGATGTTTGAGCTGTATACTTGTCGCTTAAACAGACAATTTGGGGATATCAACATTTCAATACCTCTAACAAAGACAATCAGTGATGCAGTCAGTCTCTCCTCCACCCTGTGCCAGGAGAGATTCAGTCTGGCCATCTACTCCGATTTCAGAGCACTCTCCTCTGAGTGTGCCAGAGCGCAGAATATCTGATGAATTTACGAACGCTCAACACCCGTTGAATATGGCCGGTGTCAGTAAACGTCGGCAAAAAAGCGTAGTTAAATTGTTGCCAGCAACACAGTTACAGTCACCAATGCTCTGAATAACATTAAAACAGCCTAACCAGCTCCGCTAGGGCAAGTAAAATGGTCAGAGTCGTGTGTTCTCTCATTATGTGTCTGGAAGTAGCTAGCAAGCTAGCCAATGTTAGCCAGTTAGCTTGGGTGCTTGACTGCCTTTGTGAGGTCAGAACGTTCGGATCAACCCTACTCATCGGCCAGAGCGTCCGGTGTGCGTTCTGAACTCTCTGAGAGCAACACGTTTTGAATTTACGAACGGACAATCTGACAGCACAGTTACAGTCACCAACGCTCTGGATAACATAATAGCCTAACCAGCTCTGCTAGGGTGAGTAATGTTCAGTGAGTAATGTTCTGTCATTTGTGTCTGGAAGTAGCTAGCAAGTTAGCTTGGATGCTTGACTGCTGTTGTTATGTTAGTACAGAATACTCTGATCAACCCTTAAAGAGATGGGTGGGACTAAAGCTTATTGGGGTGTGAACGATGCTGAATGGGTGTAGACAAAGAAGAGCTCTCCGATAGTAGTACCAAAACATTCAAAGGCCATTTTCTCAAAAGTGAGTTTACAAGTTTATCGACTTTCAAAGCAGAATTACTTTCCCATTGTTCCTCAACTGTAGTATAGGATATACAATTTTGTAGCTCTGAGTCTCTACTATTATCAAATGTAAAAAACACAATTTCAAAATTTGATACATAAGACCGATTTAAGTCGGTAGGTCACATTTTAGGGCACAGCTCTGTCTCTAGAAGCCTCGCCTTTCCAAATCATAATTATAACTATTCATAAATTATCCAACCCAAATTTAGAATAACAGTCCTTAGTGCGTCACGTTGGTTCTATCACTTTAATTTAAGACCCTCAACTTAGCACACACTGACACTGGCAGAATGTACATTTACATAGATTTTTCTAGCATTAACTTTTCTCATCAATAAACCTGATACCCCAAATAAACAATTTTGTATAAGCTAACTTTTTACGGGCACGGTTGACCACCACTCTCCGTCCCGGCACTCATCCTTCTGCCGTTTCTTCAGATAGTGTTTCAGTTGGTCCTTTTAATGGCACAGGTTCAAAGTGGATGGCCCTTGATAATGTCTCTCACCTGAGCCGACCCTGTCCTTTACAGTCAATCATGTCCTGTTCATTTTCCTAGCAGTAAACCRGCAGGATGAGAGAAGTTTGGATGGGATTTCCCGGTTAGAGGGGGTGTTGAGGTTCACACTGTTCTTGGTCAAATTGTCCCTTCATGCATTATCCCTTCATGCAGTAAAAGGCTGAAGAAGATTATAGTGTAAGCATCTAGATTACCTAATTGAATGTGTACATAGGATGCCAACACCCTCATCCAAGCATGAACATATTTCCTTTAAACATCATGTTCTAATATGTGTCAGATGGTCTTGGTCTCAGGAATACCAAGTGGGAATACTCTTATTAGTCAACCTTCAACCTAGTCGAACTTTTAGTCAACCTAGGGTTAGAGATCAGTTGAAGGTTGATACAGTTGCAATAGCAGGTCATGCTGGTTGGTGCCTGAGAAAATGTTTGGATAACTTTTGGAAAGAATAGGTGCGACTCTCGCTCACAATTAAAATCTTGATGCTTATTTAATCTAATTCCAGTTAAAATCATGATGTTTCGGCCGTCAATGGCCTGCATCAGAATGGGCTTCAAACCTCCACACCACTATCATCGAAAAGATGCCCAATACCAAATCCCTATGTCCCGACACTGTCATTTTTGTATCTTTGAGGTCCTACTCCCTCCCCCTCCCCCCCAAAAAACATGAACAAATCGTGGGTGAAAAAACATATGGGAAAAAGACGTGAACAAATTTTTTGAGTCAGACACTCACATTTTATTTAATTGAATTATCATACTTTTTTCTGTTATTGAAAACAATTTATTTCCTCACATATGAAAAAAGTATTTCCTTGCATTATTTTGTTATCAATACTTTTGTGTTTGTTTTTCTTTCAACATCATTATTTTAATTTGCAATACTAATAATTGTATAGGGTACCGGCACTAGCTGTCTAGTCTGTGTTTTATAAATGGGATAGTTATTATATCAATATTTGCACATAAAAGCGTTTCCACCACCATTTTGTTTTGCTTGATATTAATGGCACAAAAGTAAATCACTCCCTAGAGGACTGCACCGTATAATAACACTATGACTCTAGAGTGGCTTGCGAAAGTATTTGCATTTTTTTTGCATTGCATTTTTCCTATTTGGTTGCCTTACAACCTGGAATTAAAATAGATTTTTGGGGGGTTTGTATCATTTGATTTACACAACATGCCTACCACTTTGAAGATGCAAAATATTTTTTATTGTGAAACAAATATGAAATAATACAAAAAAACTGAAAACTTGAGCGTGCTTAACTATTCACCCCCCCAAAGTCAATACTTTGTAGAGCCACCTTCTACAGTAATTACAGCTGCAAGTCTTTTGGGGTATGTCTCTATAAGCTTGGCACATCTAGCCACTGGGATTTTTGCCCATTATTCAAGGCAAAACTGCTCCAGCTCCTACAAGTTGAATGGGTTCCGCTGGTGTACAGCAATCTTTAAGTCAATCCACAGATTCTTAATTGGATTGAGGTCTGGGCTTTGACATGGCCATTCCAAGACATTTAAATGTTTCCCCTTAAACCACTCGAGTGTTGCTTTAGCAGTATGCTTAGGGTCATTGTCCTGCTGGAAGGTGAACCTCCGTCCCAGTCTCAAATCTCTTGAAGACTGAAACAGGTTTCACTCAAGAATTTCCCTGTATTTAGCGCCATCCATAATTCCAATTCTGACCAGTTTCCCAGTCCCTGCCGATGAAAAACATCCCCACATGGATGGTGTTCTCGGGGTGATGAGAAGTGTTGGGTTTGTGCCAGACATAGCGTTTTCCTTGATGGCTAAAAAGCTCAATTTTAGTCTCATCTGACCAGAGTACCTTCTTCCATATGTTTGGGGAGTTTCCCACATTCATTTTGGCAAACATCAAACGTGTTTGCTTATTTTTTTATTTAAGCAATGGCTTTTTTTCTGGCCACTCTTCCGTAAAGCTCAGCTCTGTGGAGTGTACAGCTTAAAGTGGTCCTATGGACAGATACTCCAATCTCCGCTGTGGAGCTTTGCAGCTCCTTCAGGGTTATCTTTGGTCTCTTTGTTGCCTCTCTGATTAATGCCCTCCTTGACTGGTCCGTGAGTTTTGGTGGGCGGCCCTCTCTTGGCAGGTTTGTTGTGGTGCCATATTTTAATAATGGATTTAATGGTGCTCCGTGGGATGTTCAAAGTTTCAGATATGTTTTTATAACCCAACCCTGATCTGTACTTCTCCACAACTTTGTCCCTGACCTGTTTGGAGAGCTCCTTGGTCTTCATGGTGTCGCTTGCTTGGTGGTGAACCTTGCTTAGTGGTGCACCTTGCTTAGTGGTGTTGCAGACTCTGGGGCCTTTCAGAACAGGTGTATATATACTGAGATCATGTGGCAGATCATGTGGCACTTAGATTGCACACAGGTGGACTTTATTTAACTATTTATATGACTTCTGAAGGTAATTGGTTGCACCAGATCTTATTTAGGGGCTTCAGAGCAAAGAGGGCAAATGCATACACACGCACAACTTTTCCGTTTAACTTTTTTTTTCACATGGGAATGTTTGTCATATGTTTGTCAATGTTTGTGAACTTCCAATTCCACATGTACATGTGAGATTTTCACATGTGTAGTTGTTTTACATGTGAAACGGAAAATGTGTGAAACAGCATATCCAATTCTCAAGTCAAAGTTTTTAACATGTGAATAAACTCATTTGATATGTGTTTTTTTTTGGAATTGGCAAAATGTCTCTCAGAATGACTTCATCAACAAATAACATATTTCAGCACCTAAAGGTTGACGCCTGCTCACGGCAATGGGAAAACCCTATTAGTGCATTCAGTTATTTATGATTTGCAGGTGGACTATACTGCGCTGAGCAACATGGTGCCAGCACATAAATGTTTTCTTGTCAAGCCCAACGTGTTAATTTTGTTGTGCCAGGTCCATTCTCAAATTCCAAATTCCAGTGCTACACAATATGAATGCATATGTTTTGCAGGTGTTGCTTCATTCTATAGAAGAGATACATGCGTAAAGTATAGATCCTTCAGACCGTTTGGTTTCCATTTCTCTTAGCTCCCATTCATAGTTTGTTGACAATACTATGGTACTTCTATATTTTCTTAAAATTGCTATAAACTTCTTCTTTTTTAAAGGGTGAGATGATAGCTGAGGCAACATAACAGCAGCAATATTAATATTCTGCACCTAAACACACCATGAATATCTCCCTTAGTTCTGAATCAGTGAGCTTTTTAAGTTGACTAGTTATGAATGAGGCAAGATGCAACAGCTTTGTTTGCTAACTATCCTGAGGCTATAGCTGGGCGAGGGGCACAGTCAGATCAGCCAGGCACTCTCTCAGGGAATAGAATTTAAAAAAGAGAGAATGCAACCCAAGCACACCTCTTTATTGGAAACAAATGCACTCAAGATCCCAATTAAGTAAGAATGTCCGCTCTCTCTCTCTCTCTCTCTCTCTCTCTCTCTCTCTCTCTCTCTCTCTCTCTCTCTCTCTCTCTCTCTCTCTCTCTCTCTCTCTCTCCTCTCCTTCTCCTCTTCCCTCTTCCCGGCTCTCTCTCTTTTTCTCTCTCTCTCTCTCTCTCTCTCTCTCTCTCTCTCTCTCTCTCTCTCTTCTCTCTCTCTCTCTCTCTCTCTCTCTCTCTCGTCTCTCTCTCTCTCTCTCTCTCTCTCTCTCTCTCTCTCTCTCTCTCTCTCTCTCTCTCTCTCTCTCTCTCTCTCTCTCTCTCTCTCTTCTCTCTCTCTCTCTCGTCTCTCTCTCTTCTCTCTCTCTCTCCAACCTTAAAATGAGAAGGACAAAAGAACATGGATGCCTTTGAGTGAAGCCTCATGGTGATTAAGATCATGTGATGTGTTCCATTCATTGAAAAATACACAGACAACTCCTACAGTACATGGAGCTAGTCTCACAGCAGAATTATTAATGAGAGACAGAGAGGCCTACAGTACTTAAGATTTATGTTTTACACTCAGGTGGAATTTAGTGTGAGACTAAATTCTATTAGACAATTGTTTTGAACAAATGTCTGTATTAGTAGCCCATCTTAAAACATATCATCCCACCCATGTCAAATTTGCAGTTTCAAATGTACAATTGCATTTTCAAGTGAAATTGTTAAATTTAGAGTTCACATGTTAACACCACCTTTCACATGTGAGAAAAAAACATGTTTTCACCTCACGTGAATTGCAGTCGCACATGGGACAGTTGCGGTTTCACTTGTGAAAATTGGTTATGCAGTTTCACGTGATAATCAATCACGTGAAAATAAAATTAGCAGTTTCACATGTAAGAAACGTTCACATGTACAATTCTCAATTTCACAAATGGAACTGCATTTTCACATGTGGTGGTGAAATATTGTTGTTCTCCTCACATGTGAAAATGTGGTGTTAACATGTTGCAGTAGCAATGTTTCCACATATGGAATTGCAAATTCTGTAATGCCATTCTGTAACCAGGTAACTCAGCCTATCTGAATTGAAGTGTGTTAAAAACAATTATTCCATATTTCTGAGCCATCCATTCGGAGTGTTACTGCTGAAGGCGCACGCCTCTCTTCTTCGTATGTTGGTCAGTGACCATCGGAAAAAGCCCAGTGAAAAGAACAGAGAAGCTATCGCTCTGTGTCTCCTTATTTATCCTTTTTAACATGTTACAATTAGCACTGTCAGAGTTAATCAGTTAACTCAAGACTTTTGCAATGTCAAAACAACTTGACTTTGACGTTAAGGAAAGGGAAAGGGGATACCTAGTCAGTTTCCCAACTGAATGCATTCAACCAAAATGTCCCAATGCTCTAACCACTAGGCTACCTGCCACCATGTGTTCATCAATTTACCTCAACTGTTACTTTGGACAAAATAAAAACGGCAATATTCTTTTAATGCATTTTGTATAAAGGAATCTTAAATTACAGCTCAATTTGAGCAAATTAGGAATTTTTGATTCATCGTGATTAATGACAGCAAATCCTGCGATCAACTCGATTAAATATTTTTATCGTTTGACATCCCCAGTTGGTAATACAATTTGACAATGCACATGTGAAAGTATAGCAGACATGAGTCGGTCATGATGGTTCTTCTTCTTCTTCTTCTTCTGGTGGCAACTACACCTATTGGTGTATTGCCACCACATACTGYATGGGGTATTGAAATAAACAAACAAAAAAATATATACAGTATATTCCATTGTGGGAAGATGAGGGGGGGGCAGTTGCGCTGTGCATTTGATAACCAATGCAATACACGCTACAAAGTCCATCTTCTTAACATGCAACATGTCAGGATCCCTCTGTTGATAAGGAATATCATCCAGGGTCTCTAGTCCAACTACCATTATTTCTTCAACTTCAAATCAAATCCAATTTATTTATATAGCCCTTCTTACATCAGCTGATATATCAAAGTGCTGTACAGAAACCCAGCCTAAAACCCCAAACAGCATGCAATGCAGGTGTAGAAGCACGGTGGCTAGGAAAATCTCCCTAGAAAGGCCAAAACCTAGGAAGAAACCTAGAGGAACCAGGCTATGAGGGGTGGCCAGTCCTCTTCTGGCTGTGCTGGGTGGAGATTATAACAGAACATGGACAAGATGTTCAAATGTTCATAAATGACCAGCATGGTCAAATAATAATAATCACAGTAGTTGTCGAGGGTGCAACAAGTCAGCACCTCAGGAGTAAATGTCAGGTGGCTTTTCATAGCCAATCATTGAGAGTATCTCTACCGCTCCTGCTGTCTCTAGAGAGTTGAAAACAGCAGGTCTGGTACAGGTATCACGTCCGGTGAACAGGTCAGGGTTCCATAACTGCAGGCAGAACAGTTGAACCTGGAGCAGCAGCACGGCCAGGTGGACTGGGGACAGCAAGGAGTCATCATGCCAGGTAGTAATTAGAGAGAGCATACTTAAATTCACACAGGACACTGGATAAGACAGGAGAAATACTCCAGATATAACAGACTGACCCTAGCCCCCCGACACATAAACTACTGCAGCATAAATATTGGAGGCTGAGACAGGAGGGGTCAGGAGACACTGTGGCCCCATCCGATGATACCCCGGACAGGGCCAAACAGGCAGGATATAACCCCACCCACTTTGCCAAAGCACAGCCCCCACACCACTAGAGGGATATCTTCAACCACCAACTTACCATCCTGAGATAAGGCCGAGTATAGCCCACAAAGATCTCCGCCACGGCACAACCCAAGGGGGGGCGCCAACCCAGACTTCACTCCTTTCTTCCATTCTTCTCACCATCTCCACATAGGAGACATGGACAGCCTTTATTCTTATCACTGTCGTCTCCTTCAACCTAACAGGACACTTCAGAAATTTGGGTGCATGTTCACCACCACAATTGCAGCATTTAGGCTTACCTGACATACGATACCCCTCCCGTCTACATACACTTGACATATGACCAAATATTTTGCATTTATCACACTGCATGGGTTTGAGCACGAAGTCTCTCACAGGGTGTCTCATAAAATCCAAACACACGTGAGAAGGGATTCGTTGTATTTGATTTATTAGGATCCCCATTAGCTGACGCCAATGGCAACAGCTAATCTTTAATTTAAAAATAATTAATAATGAAAAAGACATTACAGACAAAATACTTTACAATGTACATACATTTAAACACATTAATATTTAGTGTGTGTGTGCATCTATCAGTTACACATACATGTCAGTACAAACACACAACAGGTTGGTTCACATGGGGGAAAGGCATTATGCCATGAGGTGTTGCCAATTATTTTTTTTTAAACCAGGTTTGCTSTTCTTTTGCGCTATATAAGATGTAATTCCATGCACTCATGGCTCTGTGTAATACTGTACGTTTCATTCGATTTGTTTTGGACCTAGGGACTGTGAAAACCCCCTGGTGGCATGTCTGGTGGGGTAAGTTTGTTCAACAGCCACACCATTCATTACCAGATTCAGCTGAGGTCTAGAACTTAGGGAATTATTTGTACCAAGTACCACGCTCTTAGTTTTAGAGATGTTCAAATCAAATCAAACTTTATTTGTCACATGCGCCGAATACAACAAGTGTAGACTTTACCGTGAAATGCTGACTTACAAGCCCTTAACCAACAGTGCAGTTCAAGAAGAGTTGAGAAAATATTTACTTAGTAGAATAAAATAAAAAGTAATGATAAGTAATGATGATGGTGATAACACAATAAGAATAACAATAATGAGGATTTATATACAAGGGGCACCGGTAAAGAGTCAGTGTGCTGGGGTACAGGCTAGTTGAGGTAATCTGTACATGTAAGTGGGGGCGAAGTGACTTTGCATAGATAGCAAACAAACAGCAAGTAGCAGCATTGTACAAAATAGAGGGGGGGTCAATGTAAATTGTCCGGTGGCGATTTTATTAATTGTTCAGCAGTCTTATGGCTTGGGGGAAGAAGCTGTTGAGGAGCCTTTTGGTCCTAGACTTGGCGCTCCGGTATCGCTTGCCATGTGGTAGCAGAGAAAACAGTCTGGGTGACTGGAGTCTCTGGAGTCTCTGACTGGAGTCTCTGACACTTATGGGCTTTCCTCTGACACCATCTATTATATAGGTCCTGGATGGCAGGAAGTTTGGCCCCAGTGATGTACTGGGCTGTTTGCACTACCCTCTGTAGCGCCTTACGGTCAGATGCAGAGCAGTTGCCATACCAGGCGGTGATGAAACCTGTCAGGGTGCTCTCGATGGTGCAACTGTAGAACATTTTGAGAATCTGGGGTCCCATGCCAAATCTTTTCAGTCTCCTGATGGGGAAAAAGTTTTGTCATGCCCTCTTCACGACTGTCTTGGTATGTTTGGACTATGATAGTTCGTTGGTGATGTGGAGACCAAGGAACTTGAAACTCTCGACCCGCTCCACTACAGCCCCGTCGATGTTAATGGGGGCCTGTTCGGCCCACCCTTTCCTGTAGTCCACGATCAGCTCCTTTGTCTTGCTCACATTGAGGGAGAGGTTGTTGTCCTAGCACCACACTGCCAGTTCTCTGACCTCCTCCCTATAGGCCGTCTCATCGTTGTCAGTGATCAGGCCTACCACTGTTGTGTCATCAGCAAACTTAATGATGGTGTTGGAGCGAGCATAAAAGGCATTTAGCTCATCTGGTAGGCTCGCGTCACTGGGCAGCTCGTGTCTGGGTTTCCCTTTGTAGTTTGTAATAGTTTTCTAGCCCTGCCACATCCGACGAGCGTCAGAGCTGGTGTAGTAGAATTCAATATTAATCCTGTAATGACGCTTTGCTTGTTTGATGGTTCGTCTGAGGGCAGAGTGGGATTTCAGGACCAGTTTATTACTGGCTACCCATTCCAAAAGAGTCTGCAACTCTTTGTTCAGGGTTTCAGTGACTTCATTAGCTGTGGTTGCTGATCTGTATATGGTTGAATCATCAGCAAACACAGACACACATGCTTTGTTTAACCTCTGAAGGATCCGACCCTTTTTCAAAATTTTTCCCCTAACATGACACACAAATCTAACTGCCTGTAGCTCAGGCATTGAAGCAAGGATATGCATATTCTTGATACCATTTGAACGGAAACACTTTGAAGTTAGTGGAAATGTGAAATGAATGTTGGAGAATATAACACATTAGATCTGGTAAAATAAAATAAAAAATAACCATCATCTTTGAAATACAAGAGAAAGGCCATCATGTATTTTGGCCACTAGATGGCAGCAGTGTATGTGCAACGTTTTAGACTGATCCAATGAACCATTGCATTTCTGTTCAAAATGTTGTATCAAGACTGCCCAAATGTGACTAATTGGTTTATAAATAACTTTTCAAATTGTGTAATAACTGTGCACTCTCCTCAAACAATAGCATGGTATTCTTTCACTGTAATAGCTACTGTAAATTGGACAGTGCAGTTAGATTAACTTCTTTGGGGTAGGGGGCAGTATTTTCACGTCCGGATGAAAAGCATGCCCAGAGTAAACGGCTTGCTACAAAGCCATAAAAGCTAGAATATGCTTATTATTGGTTGATTTGGATAGAAAACACTCTGGGGTTTCTAAAACTGTTTGAATGATGTCTGTGAGTATAACATAACTCAAATGGCAGGCAAAAACCTAAAAAACAATCCAACCAGGAAGTGGGAAATCTGAGGTTGGTCGATTTTCAACTCAGCTCCTATTGAAGATACAGTGGGATATTGGTAATGTTGCACTTCCTAAGGCTTCCACTAGATGTCAACAGTCTTTAGAACCTTGTCTGATGCTTCTACTGTGAAGTGGGGCCGAAGGAGAGGGGAATGAGTAAGGCCTATCATGACCTGAACATGCACTGACCATGCGCGTTCACGTGAGAGCGAGCTCTGTTCCATCGCACTTCTGAAGACAAAGGAATACTCCGGTTGGAACATTATTGAAGAATTATGTTAAAAACATCCTAAAGATTGATTCAATACTTCGTTTGTCATGTTTTTACGGACTGTAATATAACTTTTAAAACTTTTCGTCCGTACTTTCCGCTGGACTTGCCCGCGCGTTGTGAGTTTGGAAAGTGTACTGAACGCTAGAACAACAAGGAGGGATTTGGACATAACATAACACATGGAACTGGGATTCCTGGGAGTGCATTCTGATGAAGATCGTCAAAGGAAAGTGAATGTTTATAATGTTATTTCTGACTTCTGTTGACTACACAATATGGCGTTTATATTTTTGTCTTGATTGGGCTCTGAGCGCCGATCTCAGATTATTGCATGGTTTGCTTTTTCCGTAAAGCTTTTTTGAAATCTGACACAGCGGTTGCATTAAGGAGAAGTGCATCTAAAATTCCATGCATAACAGTTGTATTTTCATCAACATTTATAAAGAGTATTTCTGTAAATTGATGTGGCTCTGCAAAATCACCGGATGTTTTGGAACTTCTGAACGTAACACGCCAATGTAAACTCAGATTTTTGGATATAAATATGAACTTTACCGAACAAAACATACATTTATTGTGTAACATGAAGTCCTATGAGTGTCATCTAATGAAGATCATCAAAGGTTAGTGATTAATTTTATCTATATTTCAGCTTTTTGTGAATCCTCTCTTTGGCTGGAAAAATGGCTGTGTTATTCTGTGAATAGGCACTCACCTAACATAATCGTTTGGTTTGCTTTCGTCGTAAAGCCTTTCTGAAATCAGACACTGTGGCTGGATTTACAACAGGTGTATCTTTAAAATGGTGTAAAACACATGTATGTTTGAGGAATTTTAATTATGGGATTTCTGTTGTTTTGAATTTGGCGCCCTGCAGTTTCACTGGCTGTTGAAGAGGTGGGACGCTACCGTCTCACGTACCCTAGAGAGGTTAACAAGAATTTAAGCTTTCTGCTAATATCAATGCCAATGAAATGTTCTTGTTACTTACAACCTCATGCTAATCGYATTAGCCTACGTTAGCTCAACCGTCCCGGCAGGTCATTGGTAAAAATAGAAAAGAGTAGAGGACCGAGAGAGCTGCTCTACGGTGCCCCACATTTGACATGTTTGACATTAGAGATGCTTGCATTAAACAAAACTCTTTCTATTAGACAGATAGCTCTGAATCCATGATATGGCAGAGGTTAAAAAGCCATAACACATAAATGCTGATGCTCCAGATACTCAACTAGTCTAAATAAGGCCAGTTTTATTGCTTCTTTAATCAGGACAACAGTTTTCAGCTGTGCTGACATAATTACAAAAGGGTTTTCTAATGATCAATTAGCCTTTTAAAATTATAAACTTGGATTAACTAACACAACGTGCCATTGGAACACAGGAGTGATGGTTGCTGATAATGGGCCTCTGTACGCCTATGTAGATATTCCATAAAAAATCTGACATTTCCAGCTACAATAGTYATTTACAACATTATCAATATCTACACTGTATTTCTGATCAATTCGATGTTATTTCAATGGACAAAATGGACAATGGACAATGGACAAAAAAAGTGACCCCAAACTTTTGAAAGGTAGTGTATATTTTCTTTCATTACTCGTTTTTTTATGCATGAGTACGATGGCTCACTGTTTATTGTTGGCATTTCCTGCCTAATTTTGCCCATTTTGCCAATGAAGTAATCATTCAAATAACATCAAATGGTTTTGTGATGGATAAGCCACCTGATTGGAGGAAATTATTGAATTAATATTTCTGCCCATAATTTCATTTAAAGCACATCATTCTTTATATCATTGAAATTGACTTCATAATACAGTTTATTCTTCTTTTTGTTGAATTTAGTCACATCATTTCTCAATTTGCATTAAGTCAGCCAGTCAGATGTGCAGCCAGACTTATTAGCCACTGCTTTTGCCTCATCTCTTTCAACCATACAGCTTTTCAATTCCTCGTCCATCAATGGAGCCTTCTAAGTTCTAACACAGTTCTAACAGTCAGTTTATTAACAGGTGCATGTTTATCAATAATTGGAAGAAGCAATTTCATAAATTAATCAAGTGCAGTGTCTGGATGGTACTTATTAATCACATCAGACCAACAAATATTTTAACATCATCCACATAAGAGTCACAGCTAAATGTTTTTTATGATCTTATACACTATTTTAGGCCCAGTTTTTGGAACTTTGGCTTTCCTGGATATAGCCACTATATTGTGATCACTGCATTCAATGGGTACGGATACAGCTTTAGAACAAAGTTCTACAGTAAACATTTGATCAATACATGTGGATTATCTCTTTCCTTTTGTGTTTGTAAACACCCTGGGAGATTGATTAATAACCTGAACCAGATTACAGGCACTGGTTACAGTGAGAAGCTTCCTTTTGAGCGACCAGCTTGATGAAAACCAGTTAATATTCAGGTCCCCAAGAAATTAGAGCTCTCTGTTTACATCACATACACTATCAAGCATTTCACACATATTATTTACATGCTGACTGTAAGCACTTGGTGGCCTATAGCAACACCCAAAAAGAAAAGGCTTTAGATGTGCCAGGTGAACCTGCAACTACAACACTTCAATAACATTTAACATAAGATCTTCTCTAAGCATTACAGGGATATGGCTCTGAATATATACAGCAACACCTGCCCCATAAGCATTCCTGTCTCTTCTATAGATGTTATATCCTTGTATTGCTACTACGGTATCATCAAATTAATCATCTAAGTTAGTCTTGGAAATTGCTAATATATGAATGTTATCTGATGTTAGCGAGTTATTGATTTCATGAACCTTATTTCTAAGGCTAAATACAGTATATTAATATGGTCTATTTTAAGCCCTTTCCTATCCGAGATAGACATAATATGAAAAAGAGCAAACAAAGAGAAACAAATATACATTCAGCAGACCATTAATCAGTTGTTGTGTGTGTGTGTGTGTGTG
>NC_036872.1:30434547-30444906 GCF_002910315.2 Salvelinus sp. IW2-2015 | reverse complement strand
AGAGAGATTATTAAATTAGTTTTTCACAATTCCTGACATTTAATCCTAGTAAAAATTCCCTGTCTTAGGTCAGTTAGGATCACCACTTTATTTAAGAATGTTAAATCCACTTCAATCGGCGTAGACAATTGAGACATGGATTGTGTATGTGTAACATTCAGTGGGTGAATGGACAAGACAAAATATTCAATTGCCTTTGAACGCGATATGGTAGTAGTTCTTCAGGTGCACAGGTTTGTGTCAAGAACTGCAACGCTGCTGGTTTTTCCACACTCAACAGTTTCCACTCCATATCAAGAATGGTCCACCAAACAAAGGGCAACCAGCCAACTTGACACAACTGTGGGAAGCTTTGGGTCAACATGGGCCAAATCCATGTGGAACGCTTTTGAAAGCTTTTAGAGTCCATATCCCACGAATTGAGGTTGTTCGGAGGTCAAAAGTGGTGCAACTCTATATTAGGAAGGTGTTCAACAATGTTGGTATACTCAGTGTATATGTATATTTAATTTATTGTGTCTTTTTTACATCTGAAATGTTCACAAGTCAGATGTGGTTTCAGACACTTATGTGACCTTTCACATTTTCATATGACAGACACGTGATATACATTCACATGTGCTTTTGTAGCTGGAGAATTAAGAACCTGTGTCCTCTATGTGAGAAGTCAACGTCTTGACCATTTGACTAAGAAGGCTACCACTATATTTGAATTCGTAGCCATTATCAAAAAAACAGGCTTCTTGAGAATAGTTATGGTAAACTTTTTACCAATTTGTTGTAAATTTGCGGCAGGCTCATATTTTCACATTGAAATTAGTTTTTGGGCAAACTGTTCCGGTATATTTGCGGTAACTTGTGAACTTCTGGCAAACAATTCTGAGAAACTCTACTGTTTGCTGCAAATTTGCTGCAAACTCAGTATGAATTTGAAAATTAGATCAGGTTTTTGGTTACTGTGTGTTAACATTGAAATGTTGTACATACATAACCAAATCACAATGAACTTACTTCTCAGAGAAAAAACTAAACATATTAAATGTAGTAAATATACTAAACAACATGTATTCCACGTCTTAACAGATCAAAATAAATGCAATAACTTGAAATCCATCAACATGGTAATAAAGAAAAGAGCAAAGTCTGGATATTTTCCAGAATAAATTGTTTATTTCATCTTTTTATGTAGCTACCAACATTTACATGAGAGAAATGTGAACACTGTGGAGATGTTGATCTTAGGATGTTTAAAGGGACAGCTATCAGAAATTTTTACATGAGAGAAATGTGAACACTGTGGAGATGTTGATCTTAGGATGTTAAAGGGACAGCTACAGAATTATTTACATGAGAGAAATGTGACACACTGTGGGATGTTGATCTTAGGATGTTTAAAGGGACAGCTACAGAATAATTTACATGAGAGAAATGTGAACCTGTGGAGATGTTGATCTTAGGATGTTTAAGGGACAGCTACAGAATTATTTACATGAGAGAAATGTGAACACTGTAGAGATGTTGATCTTAGGATGTTTAAAGGAAGCTACATATTATTACATGGAGAAATGTGAACACTGTGGAGATGTTGATCTTAGGATGTTTGAAGGGACAGCTACAGAATTATTTACATGAGAGAAATGTGAACACTGTGGAGATGTTGATCTTAGGATGTTTAAAGGACAGCTACAGAATTATTTACATGAGAGAATGTGAACACTGTGGAGATGTTATCTTAGGATGTTTAAAGGGACAGCTACAGAATTATTTACATGAGCCAAGTGATAACTGAGCAATAGATTTCAACCAATGGAATTTTAAAAGATAATTAACAAAATGTAAATAATTAAAAAACAATAACAGAGCGACTTAAAAGAGCAAGTAGGTTTAAGTGCCTTGCTAAAGGCGAATCAAGCAGATTTTTCCACTAGTCGACTCTGGGATTCGAACCAGTGACCTTTCCGTTACTGGCCGAACACTCTTAACCGCTGTGCTACCTACTGCCCAAAATCAAACTCAGTTCAGAAATATTGCCATTTTGAGTGAACTTTTGCGATGGCAGCCTTGTGGAAGTCCTTCGTCCAAAGCTTGTTGAATGCATGCAACACAAACAAACAAAATTAGGATACTGAAAACAACTAATGTGTTATTATTTGTAAAGTTCTGAAAGTCTATTGAAAAAGTTTGGTTACTAGCTAGCTACCCTTTGAGTTTGGATCCTGCGACGTGGTATGCATCAGTTGCTGGGACTGCTACTATCTCCAATGATCCTGCCGACCAAGGCCGGGTCTGAGGAGCTGGTTGGCATAGAAGCTGGCCTAGCTGCTAGATAGCAGCCTATAAAGCTAGCGGGTTTTTCTTGAGGGCTTGAGGGCTTGAACAGAGCCTGCGACGCGGTTTGCCATTTTGCTGGGGCATGGATTGTCCCAGGCTTGTGGTTATTTAGATGACTGCTGTTTGTTGTTTCCCATCTTCCCTGTGACCTGCCCTTCTGGAATGGCGAGGAGTAATAGCGTAACCTACGTTGCTACCATGACAAAGACCAAAGCCGGCGGGAGTACCGTTGAGGACAGTGGTGTCTTCCATCACAGGTAAAGGATCTTTTAAACAAAACAAAAATAGTTCTACAAGCAGTTGTTACAACAACAAGAACATACTGGTGGAGTCAGTTAATAAAAGAATGGACGACCTGGCGTGAGAGGTCTAGGACCTGAAGAAGTTTGCAGTTCTCCCAGGGTCAGCTTGATGACTTTAAACAGGAGAACGGTAAGATGACAGCAATCTGTAATTGAGAGAGTACATCAGTTCAGCATGTGAATCCATGATATCAATGACGGAGAAATCAGATTATCTCGACGGACAATCAAGGCGGAACAACATGGCTACGGACAGAATTGAGAATCTCCACGTGAAACCTGGACGGAGTCTGAGTACAAAGTGTGGGAAGGAACTCGGAGAACTTGAAGATGGACCACAGGAAGATGGAGGTGGAGCGCGCCCACAGGACTGGAAAACCCACCACCAGCCCAGATGACAGGACCAGGCCGATAGTGGTCAAGTTCCTGAGGTTCAAGGACAAGGTAGCTGTTCTGGAAAGAGCTAAGATCTTGAGAGGAACTTACATCTTCCTCAACGAGGACTATCCTGAAGCTGTGCACCAGAAGAGGTAAGAACTTATCCCAGCCATGAAAGCTGCCAGAGCACGTGGGGACATTGCTTACATCCGCTATGACAGGCCAATTGTCCACCCTAAATCCCAGAAACCTGGAAGGGATGAGAGAGCCAAGCCTATGGGTTCGTAGCTTCACACCCACACACACACACACACACACACACACACACACACACACACACACACACACACACACACACACACACACACACACACAACACACACACACACACACACACACACACAACACACACACACACACACACACACACAGTGTGTGTGTGTGTGTGTGTGCTGTGGGGTTGAAGCTACGAACCCATAGGCTTGGCTCTCTCATCCCTTCCAGGTTTCTGGGATTTAGGGTGGACAATTGGCCTGTCATAGCGGATGTAAGCAATGTCCCCACGTGCTCTGGCAGCTTTCATGGCTGGGATAAGTTCTTACCTCTTCTGGTGCACAGCTTCAGGATAGTCCTCGTTGAGGAAGATGTAAGTTCCTCTCAAGATCTTAGCTCTTTCCAGAACAGCTACCTTGTCCTTGAACCTCAGGAACTTGACCACTATCGGCCTGGTCCTGTCATCTGGGCTGGTGGTGGGTTTTCCAGTCCTGTGGGCGCGCTCCACCTCCATCTTCCTGTGGTCCATCTTCAAGTTCTCCGAGTTCCTTTCCCACACTTTGTACTCAGACTCCGTCCAGGTTTCACGTGGAGATTCTGCAATTCTGTCCGTAGCCATGTTGTTCCGCCTTGATTGTCCGTCGAGATAATCTGATTTCTCCGTCATTGATATCATGGATTCACATGCTGAACTGATGTACTCTCTCAATTACAGATTGCTGTCATCTTACCGTTCTCCTGTTTAAAGTCATCAAGCTGACCCTGGGAGAACTGCAAACTTCTTCAGGTCCTAGACCTCTCACGCCAGGTCGTCCATTCTTTTATTAACTGACTCCACCAGTATGTTCTTGTTGTTGTAACAACTGCTTGTAGAACTATTTTTGTTTGTTTAAAAGATCCTTTACCTGTGATGGAGAGACACCACTGTCCTCAACGGTACTCCCGCCGGCTTTGGTCTTTGTCATGGTAGCAACGTAGGTTACGCTATTACTCCTCGCCATTCCAGAGAGGGCAGGTCACAGGGAAGATGGGAAACAACAAACAGCAGTCATCTAAATAACCACAAGCCTGGGACAATCCATGGCCCCAGCCAAAATGGCAAACCGCGTCGCAGGCTCTGTTCAAGCCCTCAAGCCCTCAAGAAAAACCCGCTAGCTTTATAGGCTGCTATCTAGCAGCTAGGCCAGCTTCTATGCCAACCAGCTCCTCAGACCCGGCCTTGGTCGGCAGGATCATTGGACAGATAGTAGCAGTCCCAGCAACTGATGCATACCACGTCGCAGGATCCAAACTCAAAGGGTAGCTAGCTAGTAACCAAACTTTTTCAATAGACTTTCAGAACTTTACAAAATAACAAACTTTAGTTGTTTTCAGTATCCTAATTTTGTTTGTTTTGTGTTGCATGCATTCAACAAGCTTTGGACGAAGGACTTCCACAAGGCTGCCATCGCAAAAGTTCACTCAAAATGGCAATATTTCTGAACTGAGTTTGATTTTGGGGCAGTAGGTAGCACAGCGGTTAAGAGTGTTCGGCCAGTAACGGAAAGGTCACTGGTTCGAATCCCAGAGTCGACTAGTGGAAAAATCTGCTGATGTCGCCTTTAGCAAGGCACTTAAACCTACTTGCTCTTGTAAGTCGCTCTGTTATTGTTTTAATTATTTACATTTTGTTAATTATCTTTTAAAATTCCATTGGTTGAAATCTATTGCTCAGTTATCACTTGGCTCATGTAAATAATTCTGTAGCTGTCCCTTTAAACATCCTAAGATCAACATCTCCACAGTGTTCACATTTCTCTCATGTAAATAATTCTGTAGCGGTCCCCTTTAAACATCCTAAGATCAACATCTCCACAGTGTTCACATTCTCTCATGTAAATAATTCTGTAGCTGTCCCTTAAACATCCTAAGATCAACATCTCCACAGTGTTCACATTTCTCCCATGTAAATAATTATGTAGCTGTCCCTTTAAACATCCTAAGATCAACATCTCACAGTGTTCACATTTCTCTCATGTAAATAATTCTGTAGCTGTCCCTTAAACATCCTAGATCAACATCTCCACAGTGTTCACATTTCTCTCATGTAAATAATTCTGTAGCTGTCCCTTAAACATCCTAAGATCAACATCTCCACAGTGTTCACATTTCTCTCATGTAAATAATTCTGTAGCTGTCCCCTTAAACATCCTAAGATCAACATCTCCACAGTGTGCACATTTCTCTCATGTAAATAATTCTGTAGCTGTCCCTTTAAACATCCTAAGATCAACATCTCCACAGTGTTCACATTTCTCTCATGTAAATGTTGTAGCTACATAAAAAGATGAAATAAACAATTTATTCTGGAAATATCCAGACTTTGCTCTTTTCTTTATTACCATGTTGATGATTTCAAGTTGTATTGCATTTATTTTGATCTGTTAAGACGTGGAATACATGTTGTTTAGTATATTTACTACATTTAATATGTTTAGTTTTTTCTCTGAGAAGTAAGTTCATGTGATTTGGTTTATGTATGTACAACATTTCAATGTTAACACACAGTAACCAAAAACCTGATCTAATTTTCAAATTCATACTGAGTTTGCAGCAAATTTGCAGCAAACAGTAGAGTTTCTCAGAATTGTTTGCCAGAAGTTCACAAGTTACCGCAAATATACCGGAACAGTTTGCCCAAAAACTAATTTCAATGTGAAAATATGAGCCTGCCGCAAATTTACAACAAATTGGTAAAAAGTTTACCATAACTATTCTCAAGAAGCCTGTTTTTTTGATAATGGCTACGAATTCAAATATAGTGGTAGCCTTCTTAGTCAAATGGTCAAGACGTTGACTTCTCACATAGAGGACACAGGTTCTAATTCTGCCAGCTACAAAAGCACATGTGAAATGTATATCACGTGTCTGTCATATGAAAATGTGAAAGGTCACATAAGTGTCTGAAACCACATCTGACTTGTGAACATTTCAGATGTAAAAAAGACACAATAAAATTAAATATACATATACACTGAGTATACCAAACATTTGGAACACCTTCCTAATATAGAGTTGCACCACTTTTGACCTCCGAACARCCTCAATTCGTTGGGATATGGACTCTAAAAGCTGTCAAAAGCGTTCCACATGGATTTTGGCCCATGTTGACCCAAAGCTTCCCACAGTTGTGTCAAGTTGGCTGGTTGCCCTTTGTTTGGTGGACCATTCTTGATATAGATGGGAAACTGTTGAGTGTGGAAAAACCCAGCAGCGTTGCAGTTCTTGACACAAACCTGTGCACCTGGAACCTACTACCATATCGCGTTCAAAGGCAATTGAATATTTTGTCTTGTCCATTCACCCACTGAATGTTACACATACACAATCCATGTCTCAATTGTCTACGCCGATTGAAGTGGATTTAACATTCTTAAAATAAAGTGGTGATCCTAACTGACCTAAGACAGGGAATTTTTACTAGGATTAAATGTCAGGAATTGTGAAAAACTGAGTTTAAATGTATTTGGCTAAGGTGTATGTAAACTTTCGACTTCAACTGTAAGTATCAAAAGTAAAAGTATAAATCGTTTCAAATTCCTTATATTAAGCAAACCAAACAGCACCATTTTCTTTTTTCTTTTTTAAATGTATGGTTTGCCAGGGACACACTCCAACACTCASACATCATTTACAAACGAAGCATGTGTTTAGTGAGTCCGCCATGATCGGAGGCAGTAAGGATGACCAGAGATGTTCTCTTGATAAGTGTGTGAATTGGACCATTTTCCTGTAATCCTAAGCATTCAAAATATAACAAATACTTTGGGGTGTCAGGGAAAATGTACGGAGTAAAAAGTACATTATTTTCATTAGGAATGTAGTGAAGTAAAAATAAAAGTTGTCAAAAATGTAAATAGTAAATTAAAGTGCAGATACCCCAAAAAACTACTTAATTAGTACTTTCAAGTACTTTTACTGAAGTACTTTACACCACTGAAGGCATCATAGCTTTCCCCTGGATTCACCTGATCAATCTATGTCATGGAAAGAGCAGGTGTTCTTAATGTTTTGTACACTCAGTGTCCTTTAAACATGTGGCCATGAAGGTATCTCCTTTTTCCAATGGCTTCTGCAACCCTCCTGTCTTTCTGTCCCAGGTGAGGCAGCCCATGGCTGGGAGGGCTGGTGAGTTAGGGGGGGGTTAATGTTTGAACTCAAGGATGCCCTCAATCACACAGAGCTGTTTGACAACTCACAGCACAGCCTCTGTTTACCTCTCCAAATTTCCTCCGCCATTGTGTGGCTTTGCGCACAATCAGACAGGCTTAGAGCACACTGGAGCACTCTGGATCCTCCATTCCACAACATCAAGTGGAAAAAATAATTTAAATACAATGAAATCTGATACTAAAGGAATACTGCAAAGAAAACAGTAACTATGTTAAATAGATACTTATTTAACCTTTCTTTGAGCAAGGGTGTATGTCAGAGTTTATATGAGTGTATATTTGTTTCACACTGTAAAGTTCTGTTGAGTATATGAACGAATGCAAAAGAAGAATGGATTTGGATTTCTTTGGGTTTGATGGGGTTGATTGAAAAGGGCCCTTAAACATATGTGTTGGGCATTGAGTGTGCATGTTTAAGTTGGTTATGTTAATGATGCTGAGAGAGAGAGAGAGAGAGAGAGAGAGAGAGAGAGAGAAAGAGAGAGAGAATTGTGAAAGAGAGAGAGAGAGAGAGAAATAATTGTAAAGAGAGAGAGAATTGTGAAAGAGAGAGAGAGAGAGAGAAATAATTGTAAAGAGAGAGAGAATTGTGAAAGAGAGAGAGAGAGAGAGTTGTGAAAGAGAGAATTAGCGTTGGATACATTTTCCACTTGCAGTGTTATTGATTATTGTGGTGATACTGATTTATCTGTGGGACATTCTTCTTGTTATTGTCTCTGGTGACAGACTGTTAGCGAGAGTTTTGCATCTGGGTGCTAAGATTATTCTAATTAGCTCTCCTTAGCAGCGCTAGGTTTTCTACCTATACTGTATATGTGTGTTGCAGATCTAGAGTAGATAATGTTGGAGCTGGGTGATATTTAGACAAGGACGTGGTCTGTTCCTAGGAACTGGCCTGCAAAGCTGTAATTCTTGGAAGTGAGTTCAACCTCCAACCTTAACAGGAAACGTGTGCTGCTCAGAATGTATACACACAGCTCTCAACAAATAAGCAAAACAATAGAATATCAACGCTATGGCTCCATCAAGAGAGGCCGGGCTTTGCTTTTCAACATATCCATTTTCCCAAGTTTTCTAAAGTCAAGAGGGGGAGAGCGGCTATGCATGTGTTATATACAGATGCTACACAAACAGATGATATGCTACACACACACGCACGCACGCACACACACACACACACACACACAGCTATACAAAACAGGTCCGTATTGGTCATACAAGTGGACGCACTTCCAACACGGCTTAATGTGAAACCTTAGACATTCCGGTAACTTTACCTTCAAATATTTGAAAAGCATATAACAATATACAGTGCGTTAGGAAAGTATTCAGAACCCTTGACATTTTCCACCTTTTGTTACGTTACAGCCTTATCCTAAAAAWWWTTTTTTTTWAATTCCTCATCAATCTACACACAATACCAAATTATGACAAAGCAAAAACTGTTTTTTTGAAATTTCATCAAATGTATTAAAAATAAAAATCCTTCAGTCCCTTTAAACAGTACTTTGTTGAAGAACCTTTGGCAGCGAGTACAGCCTTGAGTCTTGGGTATGACGCTACCAGCTTGGCACACCTGTATTTGGGGAGATTCTCCCATTCTTCTCTGCAGATCCTCTCAAGATCTGTCAGGTTAGATAGGGAGCATCGCTGCACAACTATTTTCAGGTCTCTCCAGAGATGTTTGATCTGGTTCATGTCCGGGCTCTGGCTGGCCAGATGTGATGCCTGTCATTCAGGCCAAAGAGTTCAATCTTGGTTTCATCAGACCAGAGAATCCTGTTTCTCCTGGTCTGAGAGTCCTTTAGGTGTCTTTTGGCAAACTCCAAGTGGGCTTTCATGTGCCTTTTACTGAGGAGTGGCTTCCATCTGGCCACTCTACCATAAAGGCCTGATTGGTGGAGTGATGCAGAGATGGTTGTCATTCTGGAAGGTTCTCCCATCTTCACAGAGGAACTCTGGAGCTCTGTCAAAGTGACCATCGCCCTTCTCCCCCGATTGCACAGTTTGGCCGGGCGGCCAGCTCTAGGAAGAGTCTGGGTGGTTCAAAACTTCTTCCATTTAAAAATGATGGAGGCCACTGTGTTCTTGGGGATCTTTTGTGCTGCAGAAATGTTCTGGTACCCTTCCTCAGATCTGTGGCTTGACACAATCCTGTCTCGGAGCTCTACGGACAAATCCTTTGACTTAATGGCTTGGTTTTTGCTCAGACATGCACTGTCAACTGTGGGACCTTATATAGACAGGTGTGTGCCTTTCCAAATCATGCCCAATCAATTTAATTTACCACAGGTGGACTCCAATCAAGTTGTAAAAACATCTCAAGGATGATCAATGGAAACAGGATGTACCTGAGCTCAATTTTGAGTCTCATAATCTCATCAGATTTTTTTATTTTTTATAAATGTGCAAAACTTTCTAAAAACCTGTTTTCATTTTTTCATTATGGGGTATTGTGTGTAGATTGATGAGGGAAAAAATGTATTCAATCAATTTTTGAATAAGGCTGTAGCTTAACAAATTGTTGAATGGGTCTGAATATTTTCCCGAATGCACTGTGTTACGTTCCCCAGTTTCTGTGTTGTAGTTTGTGTATTTAAGTGTGTGTTTCAGGAGATGGCTTTCTGAATTCTCCCCAAGCAGCTGATTGGTCGGCCCCGAATTGATGATTGGAGAGCTGACCCCGCCCCCTCGTCAGGACGCAGCTGTCTTCAATTAGATTCCTTCTGAAGCTATATAAGCCAGTGTTCTGTTGCTCAGAGGAGAGAATGCTGAGAGGGATGATTGCTGAGAGGGATGATTGCTGAGAGGGATGATTGCTGAGAGGGATGATTGCTGAGAGGGATGATTGCTGAGAGGGATGA
>NC_036872.1:30394332-30434542 GCF_002910315.2 Salvelinus sp. IW2-2015 | reverse complement strand
ATTGCTGAGAGGGATGATTGCTGAGAGGGATGATTGCTGAGAGGGATGATTGCTGAGAGGGATGATTGCTGAGAGGGATGATTGCTGAGAGGGATCATTGCTGAGAGGGATGATTGCTGAGAGGGATCATTGCTGAGAGGGATCATTGCTGAGAGGGATCATTGCAGAGGGTTATATCATATGCTGGTTGTGTTCTCAGAGAGAGATCATTGCTCATCATCATTGTGAGACAGGCAGTTAGTATGTACTATGATAGTTGTTGATGGGAGCAGATTTGGTTTGTTCGGTGTTAGTTTGTTGCTCAGATAGAGCTTATTTGATGTCCTGTGTTTCTCAGTTTGTTTGTGAAATTGTTTAATATTCCGTTTCATTTGTTGCCAGTAGTTGCAAAGTATCTAAAAAGTAGTAAGTAGTTGCAAAGTTGTAAATTAGCTAAAATGCTTAAGTTTCCCATGATGAGATTAGAATGCAATCGTTGGGTTACATTATGTGCCAAACATCCACCCCGAATAACCACCCTCCTTACAATTTTCACTTAAGTAACCTCCTGTCTTATGTAACCATACCAAACATAACATATTATACTCATTTGAGTGTCCCATATTTTTGTTTACTATGTTATGTCTAGTCTGAGACCAGCTTGTATTCTCGCCTACCTCTTTCGCTCTCCCAGTATTTCTCTCCCCACTCCCTCTCTCCCTCTCTCATTCACACCCTCCATTTCTCAACCTCACCCACCCGCTCCTGCTCCCTTCTTTCTCAGAAACAGTGGAACCCTGTTGAGTTGGGAGTTTGAGTTGAGATTTCAGACGATGAATATTCAATTGGAACAATCTGGCACGAGAGGGTATTTATTTGACCAGAATGTGGCCACATTTCTACCAAATAGGCATGAATTAGTGATGAGCTCTTTAACTGCCCATAATGAGGGGATTGGGAATGGGAATGTGTAGCAGCCTGGTGGCAGAGAAGCATGTTAGGACATCCCTCTGCAACTATTCACCCATTTTAACTGCAACCATGATTATTTTAGAATTATATACTGGATGCAGTAAATATCAAGCACACACAAACACACACTCCTGTTATTTACACCAATGTAAAGGTACAGTGTTACGCACGCCTCTAAGAAGAGGGAACGCGACACACCCTGCTACAACTCAACTCCCCATGAAGTGAAAGAGGTATGGACTGTAGGTGCGAGTAAGGATGACAAAGGCAGAGAGAGTGGTACCGTTTACAAGGAATTTATTCCATCACACGGTAATATGGGGAAAAGGGGCTGGACGGAACCAAAGCAAAGAAAGTCAATATCAAAGCTCCCCCTCTCCTACCTTACCTAACATAGCACCACCTGGTGCCCTAACCAAAATACAAGGGGTGGTCCGCCCAGGTCTTACCTAGTGTGCCTAGACAGTGAATATACTACAGGTATATGTATGCCCGCGGGCCTCTTGCCTAAGCACTCCCTAGGTGCCTTCCCCTTCCCCCCTAGCAGGTTAGCTAATCCTTCCCCTTTTAACCTAATTCCTAACCCTAACCCTAACCTTAACCCTTACCCCTAACCCCTAGCCTAGCTAACGTAAGCCACCCAGCTAACGTTAGTGTTAGCCACCTAGCTAACATAAGTCACAACAAATTGGAATTCATAACATACAGTATCATACGTATTGGAAATTCGTAACATATTGAACAAATTGCAATTTGTAACATATCACATAAATTGGAATTCGTAACATATCATACAAAATGTATGATGGACATCCACAAATAAATAAATACCAAACATAATATATCATATTAATTTCAGCATATTAATTTCAGTGTCCCTGTTTTTCATTTACTTTGTTACGTCTACCACTGAGTCCAGGTTTGAGAAAAAGAGGAAGAGAAGAGTTTGAAAGAGTGCAAGAGAAAGAGAGAGATGTGCTTTTTTCAGACTAAAAAGTAGAACATAAACACAGCTGGGTGTAATATAAGAGCATTTATTGGCTGCATCTTAATTATTGCTGCCAAGAACTGTTGTGTATATGAAAATGTGAAGTTGACTGATTATCTGAATCAACCCATGCTTTTCAAGGAGGATGTGTGCACTCAAAAACTTGGCAACAGTAACAAAACGTAAGAGTTGTATTCAAAGGCGGCACTGAGGGTAAGTTGGTGAAGTGTTCTGATCAAACAGAGTTACAGTGGTCTGTGGTGTACAGAGCGAACGTTACGTATTCAGATGTAGGATCTTAATTTAAGAAAGTTTGCTATGGCAGGAACTAGAGGTCGACCGATTAATTGGAATGGCCGATTAATTAGAGTCGATTTCAAGTTTTCATAACAATCAGTAATAGGCATTTTTGTACACCGATTATGGCCGATTACATTGCACTCCACGAGGAAACTGCGTGGCAAATTGACTACCTGTTATGTGAGTGCAGCAATGAGCCAAGGTAAGGTGCTAGCTAGCATTAAACTTATCTTATAAAAAACAATCAATCTTAACATATTCACTAGTTAACTACACATGGTTGATGATATTACTAGTTAATCTAGCTTGTCCTGCGTTGCATATAATTGATGCGGTGCCTGATAATTTATCATTGAATCACAGCCTACTTTGCCAAATAGGTGATTTAACAGGCGCATTTGCGAAAAAAAGCACTGTCGTTGCACCAATGTGTACCTAACCATAAACATCAATGTCTTTCTTAAAGTTAATGCACAAGTATATATTTTTAAACCCACATATTTAGATAATATTGTCTGCAAACATGAATTTCTTTTAACTAGGGAAATGGTGTCACTTCTCTTGCGTTCTGTGCAAACAGAGTCAGGGTATATGCAGCAGTTTGGGCTGCCTGGCTCGTTGCGAACTGTGTGAAGACCATTTCTTCCTAACAAAGGCCGTAATTAATTTGCCAGAATTGTACATAATTATGACATAACATTGAAGGTTGTGCAATGTAACAGCAATATTTAGACTTAGGGATGCCACCGTTAGATAAAATACGTAACGGTTAAGTATTTCACTGAAAGAATAAACGTTTTGTTTTCGAAATGATAGTTTCCGGAWTTGACCATATTAATGACCTAAGGCTTGTATTTCTGTGTGTTATTATATTATAATTAAGTCTATGATTTGATAGAGCGGTCTGACTGAGCGGTGGTAGAGCGGTCTGACTGAGCGGAGACCCCGGACTGGGGACCGTCGCCGGAGGCCCCGGACTGGGGACCGTCGCCGGAGGCCCCTGACTGCGTACTGTTGCCGGAAGCTCTGGACTGTGGAAGCGCACTGGAACCCTGATGCATGGTGCCGGGACTGGTGGTACCGGGCTGAGGACACGCACCTCARGGCGAGTGCGGGGAAGAGGCACAGGCCGTACTGGACTGTGGAAGCGAATTGGAGGCCTGATGCGTGGTCCTGGAACTGATGGTACCGGGCTGAGGACACGCACCTCAGGGCGAGTGCGCTGAAGAGGCACAGGCCGTACTGGACTGTGGAAGCGCACTGAAGGCCTGATGCGTGGTGCCAGCACTGGTGGTACCGGGCTGGGGACACGCACCTCAGGGCGAGTGCGGAGAGGAGGCACATGACGTACTGGACTGTGGAGGCGCACTGGAGGYCTKATGCGTGGTGCCGGAACTGGTGGTACCGGGCTGGGGACACGCACCTCAGGGCGAGTGCGGAGAGGAGGCACAGGACGTACTGGACTGTGGAGGCGCACTGGAGATCTAGAGCGTATAGCTGGCACAATGCGTCCTGGCTGGATGCTCACTTGAACCCGGCAAGTGCGAAGAGCTGGAATAGAGAGCATGGGCTATGAATGCGAACTGGAGACACCGTGCGTGCACCACTGCGTAACACGGTGTCTGACCAGTCACACGCTCCCCAGCACGCCCGCTCTGCAGCGCTCTCCATGCTAGCACCTCTCTCCGGAATCTTGTGTCGAACTCCTCATCCGACTCCCTGACTGGCTCTATGTGCCCCCCCAAAAAAACTTATTGGGGTTTCTGTGGCCTACCTCGTTGGTATTTCTCCTCTTAATATCACCGTTCCGCTTTTGCTGCCTCTATTTCCTCCTTCGGAAGGCGATACTCCCCAGCCTGCGTCCAGGGTCCTGCTCTGTCCAAAATCTCCTCCCAGGTCCATTCCTCCTTAACAAGCTGCTTGGTCCTTTTATGGTGGGTTCTTCTGTCAAGGCCGTTGTAAGGACGAGACCAAGGCGCAGGTGGTATGCGTACATTCTTATTTATTTTAACGAATGAACACCGAACAAACTATCAAAATAACAAAACGAACCGTGAAGCTATTTGGATAGTGCAGACAGGCAACTAAACATAGAACAAGAACCCACAAACACCAAAGGGAAAATGGCTACTTAAATATGATCCCCAATCAGAGACAACGATAAACAGCTGCCTCTGATTGGGAACCATATCAGGCCACCATAGACGTAAATCACCTAGACCTACAACAACCCTTGACATACAAAAACCCTAGACAATACAAAAACTAACGTACCCACCCAAGTCACACCCTGACCTAACCAAAATATAAAGAAAACCGAGGTCAGGGCGTGACACCGGGAGTGTCATCTGATGAAGAATATCAAAGGTTAGTGATTMATTTTATCAATATTTCTGCTTTTTGTGACTYCTCTCTTTGGTTGGAAAATCACTGTATGCTTTCTGTGACTAGTTGCTGACCTAACATAGTGATATGTTCTGCTTTCGCCGAAAACTTTTTTGAAATCGGACACTGTGGTTGGATTAACGAGAATTCTATCTTTAAAATGGTGTCTAATACTTGTATGTTTGAGAAAATGTAATTATGAGATTTCTGTTGATTGAATTTGGCGCCCTGCAATTTCATTGGCTGTTGGCGAGGGGTTCCGCTAGCGGAAACGTTTGGTTGGAGTCAATGCAGCTAAAGGTGGCACAGCCAGTTATTGAGTGTAACTGGGGCAATTACTTTTTCACACAGTGGCATTGGGTGTTGCATAATTTTGTTCATCAAATAAATGAAATAAGTATGTAATTGTTGTGTTATTTGTTCACTCAGCACCATTTACATAATATTAGGTTTTGGTTGAAGATATAACATTCAGTATCAAAAACATGCAAAAGTAGAGAATTAGAAAGGGGGCACATACTTTTTAACAGCAATGTATGTTGTTTCTATATCATGAACATAATTTGTGTTATAAGCAGTTTTAAGTGGCTAAGATACCGTAGACATGAATGTGTGTTTTGGATCAATATCTTGCTGCATGAGGTTCCCCAAACCATAACACTACCACCACCATGCTTGACCGTTGGTATGAGGTTCTTACTGTGAAATGCAGTGTTTGGTTTTCGCCAGGCATAATGGGACCCATGTCGTCCAAAAAGTAATATTTTTGACTAATCTGTCCATAGAACATTCTCTCAAGAGTCATGATGATCATCCAGGTGCCTCCAAGTGTTTTTTGGCAATCTTAAGTCAACCTTTTGGATGAGATGGGTTGTCTCCATGAATTAAGGCTTTCATCATAAAAAGAAGAAAAGGGATGTTTGGGCTCCCCGTTGGACGCTTCATGCACCATATTTTACTCTCTCCAAAACACAAGCCAGAAACACTTCTGACATGTTGTGGGCTTTATTGTCAGACTTAGAAAATGCCATTATGCTCCATTTCACTTCACTTTAAAGAATGCTGTGGCTGCACGCGGCAAAGCTATGCTCAGACAAAAATTATTTTACAAATGCATTATAAGAACGCATCTGAAAATCTGTCAACATTAACTCTGTTATTAATAGAATGTGGTGTCACATCAATTTCTCTTATCTAATTGTACATTCTCCAGTTCCTTCTGCTTCCTATCAGTGATTGAGGCAGAGGTCCTGTGGGTAAGGTTATGCTCTGAATATCATGGGTTAACCACAGGCCAGCTGTCATGCAGTTACACGCTTGGAGAAATACGAGAACTTTGGAGACACTTACAGTATAGTTTGTTAGTATCTTAAAACGTAGTGTATGCTCGTGTGTGTGGTTTGCGTGTGTGAGCTTTATGAGAGGTTCTCCTGTGGGGTGTAGACCAGCTTTAGACAATACCAAAGTTGTATATATAATCAACTCTGACGCTCTCCTTTGACATTCTACAAAACAATTCTTTACAAACAATACCCTGCTGGCTTCTCAGAGAGAGAGAGAGAGAGAGAGAGAGACCCACTGGATTCTCCAATTACCTTGAATGAGTTACAGGACAAAATAAAAACCCTCCAACCCAAAAAGGCCTGTGGTGTTGATGGTATCCTTAATGAAATGATCAAATATACAGACAACAAATTCCAATTGGCTATACTAAAACTCTTTAACATCGTCCTTAGCTCTGGCATCTTCCCCAATATTTGGAACCAAGGACTGATCACCCCAATCCACAAAAGTGGAGACAAATTTGACCCCAATCTCAACAGTAACTGGGAAAATCCCTGCATTAATCATTAACAGCAGACTCGTACATTTCCTCAATGAAACAATGTACTGAGCAATGTCAAATTGGCTTTTTACCAAATTACCGTACACAGACCATGTATTCACCCTACACACCCTAATTGACAACCAAACAACCAAAACAAAGGCAAAGTTTCTCATGCTTTGTTGATTTCAAAAAAGCCTTAGACTCAATTTGCATGAGGGTCTGCTAACAAATTGATGGAAACTGGTGTTGGGGTAAAACATACAACATTATAAAATCCATGTACACAAACAACAAGGTTGCGGTTAAAATTGGGCAAAAAAACACACACATTTCTTCACAGGTGCCATGGGTCTGGGTGAGACAGGGATGCAGCTTAAGCCCACCCTCTTCAACATATATCAAACGAATTGGCGCGGGCACTAGAACAGTCTGCAGCACCCGGTCTCACCTACTAGAATCCGAAGTCAAATGTCTACTGTTTGCTGATGATCTGGTGCTTTCGTCACCAACCAAGGAGGGCCTACAGCAGCACCTAGATCTTACTTGCACCAGATCTGTCAGCGACCTGGAGCCCTAGAAGCATAAGTTCTCACAGCGATGTACAGATACACTGAGAGGATGATATACAGCATGTGTTTCCAAAAAAAAGTGATCAGTCACTCGCGAGTAACAACAAGGTGGACCGAGAGTTCGTAGTAGATTATAGTCCAGAGTAGTACTAGACGACCAGTGATGCACGTCTATGGTGATCATTGAACAGGCGGGTAGAGTAACGGTAGAATGACACAGACCACAAGAATGAGGCCATCTATGACACGCAGAGGGGAGAGACGGCGCGAGAAGGTCCCGGGGCCGTAGAGACGACAAGAACAGTATAGCTCTCGCGGTCCGGCCTAAAACATCAGCACCAGGTAACTCCACAAAGCTGTGAACGATCTGAGAGACAAGCAAGAAGGGCCTTCATATGCATCCAAAAGGAACATAATTTCAACATACCAATTAGGATCTGGCTAAAAATACTTGAATCAGTCATAGAGCCATTGCCTTTATGGTTGAGGTCTGGGGTCCGCGCTCACACAACCAAGATTTCACAAAATGGACAACACCAAATTGAGACTCTGCATGCAGAATTCTGCAAAATATCCTCTGTGTACAACGTAGAACACAATAATGCATGCAGAGCAGAATTCAGGAGCAATACCGCACTAATTATCAAATATCCAGAAAAGAGCCGTAAATTCTACAACACTAAGAAAGTAGCGTATCCCGAACCTTCCACTAAACAGCATCACGCCATAACAGAGAGATGAACCTGGAGAAGAGTCCCTAGGCAAGCTGGTCCTAGGGCTCTGTTCACAAACACAAACACACCCCACAGAGCCCGAGGACAACAGCACAATAGACACAACCAAATCATAGAGAACACAAAAGATAATTACTTGACACATTGGAAGAATTAACAAAAAACAGAGCAAACTAAGATGCTATTTGGCCCTAAACAGAGAGTACACACGTGGCAGAATACACTGACCGACATGTACTGACCAAGACTTCGAAGGGAAAGGCCGTTGACTAGTACAGGACTCCAGTAGACAGTAGCGCTTGCGTAGTAGAGAAAGGGCGCGGCGTAGCGACGAATGAAGCATTCTCGGATAGTAGCTACTAAGAGCAAGAGAAGAGCAGGGCTAAAGTTGAGCACACTGCCAGCGACAGAAAGTGAGCGGTGGAGAACTGAGCTGCATAACTTCCGTGAGACCTGCTCTGCCCGCAATGTAGAGCCAGTAGTAAGGAGAGACATATGTGTCCTCTCAGATGTACAGTACCAGATCCAGCTAGAGAATTCGAAAACAAATCCAATTAGTGTTGATAAAACCGTCTATCGAGTCTCGGGAGAAATTCCACAAGTGTCCATCACAGGCAGCGAAGATTTAGGCCCTCGTTGGCGCACGAAGAAGGAAGGGAAGCACTAGTGAAGGAACAAGACGACGCATTGTAAATACAACCTCAGATATTTAGGCTTGGGTTTATTTTTGAACTTGTGTGCTTTAATCTCGATATTGTACAGGTGTTAACTAGCTGTATATATATAATTAAAGTTTGTAATGTCTGATATTTTGTTTTGGAAACGCGGCTTGTACTGTGTAATGTTCTGTATAATCTGGTATTGTTGTATTCACTTGTATGTTTAGATACTTCTACGGCTCCTGCTTTGGCAATGTTAACACTGTGTGCCCATGCAGATAAATGCGCTCGAGAATTAGAATGAAATTGAGAGAGAGAGAGAGGGAGGAGGAGAGAGCCGTAGAGCGAAGAGCGACGATTTGTTCTGTATGTATGCCGAGAGCGACTGAGTCGGAGCGGCACGAGAGAGAGAGTTCCAAATGAAAAGACAGCAGCAGCTGACAGAGAGTGAGCCTAAATAGATGAGCTCCTAAAAATATTGAAATTTATATGGTTTTTAGAGTAAAGTACATCGAAAAAAAGCAAAAGAAAACTGCTAGACTGAATAGGAGACCAAACAAGCAGCAAACAAAGAAGAAAGGATTTTGAAAAAGTAACAATTTTTCATAAATTATACCGTTTTCTTAGCTAGCTAAGTTGTTTACCTGTTGCTGTTTACCTGTTGCTAGGCAGTTGCTAGGGACTCTCCTGAAAGAAGCTAGCTAGCTAACAAGGAGTGTCTAGTTGACAGAAGAGAAGAAGGGACAAAGTGGGACAAAATAAGGACAGAAGAAAAGGGAAAGGGGACATCAAGGTGAAGCAGTCCTCTAAAGACATAAAAGACAATAATACAAGAAACAACAGTTCTATTGCAACATTGTAGCCAACATCACCAGCGTTGCTATGGAAATTGTTTACCCACCAGACATCAAAACAGAGAAAGCTAAGAAAAGTTTCAAAGGTTTGTTGATGGGACAGAACCATGAATGCCTGTTTGCAGATCTTACCAGTTGCAAAACAAGAGCAAATTTAATTTTTAATACCAAACGAGGGCACATATGGAAAAGGGTTATTTGCAACCATTTCCCTTTCTCAAAAAAGAGAGGCATCAGCCAAGGATGTCAGATCAGCATTTTTGAAGAAGCTGACCCTAGCAACACATATCAAACAGTAAACGTATATAATAATGGAACTGTATTGATACAAGGCAATGATTCAAGCCTCCAGGCTTTTGAGAATAGGTTTACTACCCTAAAAGCAGAAGCTGAAATCATCTCAGAAACTAACGAAAAATTCAAGGAGGGAGATGACGGTGAAAAGCAGGCCCCAACGGTCTCTGTGACCCAGCAAGAAGCCCTCAGTGTCCCTCTACCTACCTCACCTGCAGCAGACAGAGCCAAGGACATGCCTACAACACCAAGAACACCTGCTATGCAACGTTTCCACAACACCCTCTCTCTAGTCGAAGCAGAGGTCATAGAACTCAGAGAGAACAAGCTTCAAGAGGAGGACACTGTCCAGAAACTTAAAGAAGAGATGAAACAGTTCAAGGAGGAGAGCAGAGCATCTATTGCTAAACTAGAAAGCAGAATGGACAAACTGAGTCAGACAAATGATGACCTCAGAGACCATCTGAGCACAACAAGAAAGGAGCTAGAACAAAAAGAGAGATACATTGACCTCCTCAACCAGCAGCGAGTCATTATGTCCTCTGCATCTGGAGAACATGTCCACCAGCTTGGTACAACACAAGCAGAACCCGAGACCAGCATGGCCTCCACCACACAGCCTGATAACACTGCACCAGCCTACCAGTCTGCTCCAGCCCAGGTCAGCCAACCAGCCTCTCAGTCTGCTCCAACACAGTGTGCTCCAGCCTTTTCAGAATACCAGTCTCCCAGTCTGCTCCAGCACAGGTCAGAATACCTGTCTCCCAGTCTGCTCCAGCACAGGTCAGAATTACCAGTCTCCAGTCTGCTCCAGCACAGGTAGAATACCAGTCTCCCAGTCTGCTCCAAGCACAGTGTGGCTCCAGCCCAGGTCAACCTACCAGCCTCTCAGTCTGCTCCAGCCCAGGTCAGCCAACCAGCCCTCTCAGTCTGCTCAGCCCAGGGTCAGCCAACCAGCCTCTCAGTCTGCTCACACAGTGTGCTCAGCCCAGGTCGAAATACCAGCCTCCAGTCTGCTCCAGCCCAGGTCAGAAAATACCAGTCTCCCAGTCTGCTCCAGCCCAGACAGTCACCCCAACTGCAATCCTTATTGATTCAAATGGGAAGTTCTTAGTCCAGGAAAGATTATTCCCTTGACACCAGGTGTATAAGTTCTGGTGTCCTACAACTGACAGTGCAATGCAGCTACTCAGTCAGACAGGATTGACACCCTCGACAACATCATCATCCACACTGGCACAAACGACCTTCATGCCAAAGGTGAAGATGTATCTGGGGCAGTGAGAAGAGTGGCAGAACGGGCACAGGCTGTGTTCCCAACAACCAATATAGTTGTGTCCACCCTCCTACCAAGAAAAGACTTCCCAGGACAGTTGATSGACAAAATAAATCAACAGATCACTGTGGACTGTGCMTCACTGCTCAACGTCAGAACGGCTCACCACCCCACTCTGACATGTCAACACTTATACGATAATGTACATCTTGATCAGGACAGTGTCAGAACCTTTGCCAAGGACCTAAAAGATGCAACACTTGGCAGGGACCCACACACCCATCGCCAGAAAGGATATTACTTGTTAGATATTATTGCACTATCGGAGCTAGAAGTACAAGCATTTCACTACACCCGCAATAACATCTGCTAATCACGTGTAAGTGACCAATAACATTTGATTTGATTTGACATGAAAAATTGCTAAAAAGCAACACATTTTAAGTTTAAACCTAACCCCAATTGAGATGTTGTGGAAGGACTTGAAACGTGCAGTTCATGCTTGAAAACCCACAAATGCCCTTGAGTTAAAGCAGTGCTGCATGGAAGAGTGTACCAAAATTCCTCCACAGCGACGTGAGAGACTGAGCAACAACAACAGAAAGCATTTGGTTGGTTTTCATAGCAGCTAAAAGTGACACAACCAGTTATTTGGATAGTGCTTGGGCTCTCATCGAAGAGAGAAGTTTGTTCGGCTCATCTAGCTAATCCTTGCTTGACATTAGCATAGTGTAAGGGGCAATTACTTCTTCACAGGGGCATCGGGTGTTGCATAACTTTGTTTATGGAATAAATGAAATAAGTATGTCATTGATATGTTATTTGTTCATTCAGGTTCCCTTTATCTAATATTAGGCTTTGGTTGAATCTCTGATAACATTCAGTATCAAAAATATGCAAATGTAGAGAAAATTAGAAAGAGTTAAATACTTTTCCCCAGCACTGTAAGTGTGAAACATTGCACTGGGTACATGTTACATGAAAAGCAATACACATGACATAGCTTAAAAAAACAACATGAAGGTACAGATATATTTGCACCTTTGCACTTTTATAATGGAGTGCAATGGAGCAGAATGTTCCGTTTTCTCTTTTCAAAACTGGTTGAATGGTTAAATTTACATTGTAGGTACCTGAAACTTACCACAACTTACCACACATGAACCAGAACCCCTTACCTCCAACCAAATTAATTAGAATTTTCAATAATTTAGTCCAGGCTCTTTTTGACTTTGAAGTCAAAAATCTTAATTTCAGATTAGATTTGTTTTCTTTCTTGATCCTGTGCAGTTGTAAATCAATGTCACGCCCTGGCCTTAGTATTCTTTGTTTTATTTATTATTTTAGTTAGGTCAGGGTGTGACATGGGGAGTGTATGTGTTTTTGTAGTGTCTAGGGTGGTTGTAAGGTTTAGGGGGTTTATTAGAGTAGTTGGGTTTATGTTTAGTATAGGTATCTAGCTGTGTCTATGGTTGTGTGTAGTTGTCTAGGGAAGTCTATGGTTGCCTGAATGGGTTCTCAATTAGAGACAGCTGGTTATTGTTGTCTCTGATTGGGAGCCATATTTAAGGTAACCATAGGCTTTAGCTGTTTGTGGGGTATTGTCTATGTCGATGTTCTATGTTGCTTGTAGGCACTAGTTCATGTTTAGCTTCACGTTCGTCTGTTTTGTTATTTTGTAAAGTGGTTTCGTTTGGTGTTCGTTCTCTTCAAATAAAAGGAAGATGACTTACTTTCCACGCGCTGCATGTTGGTCCTCACTCTCTACTATAGACGATCGTGACAATCAAACAAATAACGTTTTTTTTTAAACTTATATTAGAAATAGTGAATCATGCAAGGGTGCCAATATATTTGACCACATCTTTATATAAGTAGTCAGTTATTAGTAGTCAGTTACTAATAGCAAATACTGTTACTTAGGGTTACAAAATTCCGGTAACTTTCCCAAAATGTTCTAGTTTTCTGTTTCTGGAATCAGGATGGAATAATCAGGAAATATGGGAATTGTCCAACTGTGCTTTCTGGAAAACCTGGTAATTTTGGGGAAGTTTCCGGAAATGTGCAACCTTACTGAAGTCCAGCTCAATGGATCTGAACAGAACATACTCCAATAATGTGCCAGAACAATGTTGTCCACACAGCACAGCCACAGACCCGTTACTGTGCATAATGCCACACCTTTCATCTGGTGACATGTGGGGGGCCCTGGAGCATACAGCAGCCCAGTCTAGTCTGGACACAGAATCACAGGCCCCTATATGGATGCTCCCCTTTCATCTCCTGTCACATGTCACCTCTGCACACACCCTCCCCCTCCATGCCCACTCTCTGTACCCCTACTACTTCTCTGACATCTGAACTTCATCTCCTCATCAACTCTCGCCTCCCCAACCACCATGGCATGACCGACCAGCGGGTTGCACTCCTGACCCACCATTTAGGAAACACTGGATTAAACTAAGGACTGAATTCTGATTGAAAAATAAATAGAAGCAGCACCTGCAGTATAGAACGTCTCCTTTGTCTGTCTGAACGGTGGAGTGGAGTGGATAAGGCAAGATGAATGGGGCCAGTGTGTGTGTGTGTGTGGGTGTGTATGTGTGTGTGCGTGTCTGTGTGTGTGTAATGAAACAGATTATTTCTATCTGTCAGACAGGACATCCTGCTAACAGTTCGGGCCATATGGGGCTGAGTGCTGTGATGGAATGAACACATGCTGTGTTTCAGATGAATAAATCTTAGCTAAATAAACACGTTGTGCCTTCATGAGTTCACTCAGCAGATTCCTTCATCCTAGCCTCATTTCAAATGAAATGATTGGAGGTTTAGATTTAGATTTGAGAACTGGGAATGTAGCCACGTGTTTACGTTTAAGGTGTAGAAGTGGTACAGTCTGTTAGTTGTTCCAAAGTGTAGCCCTGGCATGTCCCATATTGGGTAGAAGATGAAAGTAGCCTAACGTATTAAAAGTAGTCAAATAGCAGTTTGTTGGTCTTAGCCTGCCTGGTGTGGTCTGATCCTCTAGGTCTAGAGTGGAAAAGCTCTCAGACAGATGACTGATGAACCCTATTTGAACAAGAAGGCAGGGTCACTGAGCGTAGGGTATACCACTGTGAATTCAGGTATACCCTCTGTCCAGAATGGCTCAGACCCAGTTCCTTGGCATTTTGGTCACAGAGAGCGAGAACCAGCCCACATCTACAGACTGATACAAGCATGCATGCACAGACACGCGCGCGTTCACCCGAGGGGCAGGAAATGGTTCTGGAAATGCTTTTAGGATTTGCGGAACCAGCGAGTGTTGATGAGCTTGAGTCATTTTCAGGGGTCTGCTGAAAGGTGTGTAAGTGTGTGTGTGTGTCTACATACCGTTTGTACACTGAACAAAAATATAAATACAATGTTTGCAATGTACACTGTACACTGATCTGCTAGCTACTTTGCCACCAAATATTCAATGACATTCTAATCTGCCTCTGTGCTAGGATGTGACTGTCTGGAGCAAAACCTATACATGGAGTCTCTGGTACACTGCCATGTCCTATGAGAAGTTGGTATGTGATTGAGCCAATAACTTGATGGTAACTTAGCAATAACTTATAACTAATAATGACTTAGTTCTCATTGCAAGGAAAGAGGGATTTCCTGTACTCCAGTTGATTATGGAAGGGATGCCTGTCATATTGTTCATGAATCATAGATATTGTCTACAAAACTGCAGGCTTACCACTTAAAACAATACTATAGTATACCTTGGTATAAATACTATATTACATACTGGGTGGTTCGAGCCCTGAATGCTAATTGGCTGACAGCCGTGGTATATTAGAATGTATACCACGGGTATGACAAAACATTTATTTTTACTGTTCTAATTACGTTGGTAACCAGTTTATAATAGCAGTAAGGCACGAGGGGTTGTGGTATATGGCCAATATACCAAAAACAATATATGGCATATGTATACCACAGCTAAGAGCTGTGGTATACATATACAGTATATGGCCAATATACCACAGCTAAGAGCTGTTCTTAGGCACGACCCATCGTGGAGTGTCTGGTCACAGCCCTTAGCCGTTGTATATTGACCATATGCCACAAACCCCCGAGGTGCCTTATTGCTATTATAAACTTGTTACCAACGTAATTAGAGCTTAAGTATACTATGGTATAAATACTATAGTTTCACTGTAGTGTTTTGCAGACTTTACTGTTGTATTCACTACAGTACTTTTGCGGACGTTCCTTGAATACTGTAGTATTAACTTTAGTATACTGTAGTATACTGTAGTATTTACAGCTAACTATAGTATAAATAGTGTAGTTTAAGAAAACTGTAGTATATGCTGTGGTATTCATTGTAATGTTTTTGCTGACATTACTGTAGTATTTACTAAAGTGTTTTTGTTGAGTTATCTTTGACATTGAAGTTGGGGGCTATCTCCTTGAGGAAACCTACTGGAGAAACACTAAAAGAGAACATTTCCCATAACCTGTACGTAGGTAGGACTGGGGTCTGAACGGGGAGTTCAGCGCTTCTGCTCTTTTCTACAACCTGTAGGGAACACAATACATGGTCTTTACTTGCCATGTAGGTTTCTCACTTATGGGTAGCACAAATTGAGACAATGGGAATGGGAATGGGCAGGTTAAATGCAAGTTAAATACTGTAGTATTTATATACAGTTAAAAAAGTGTGGTGTTTTTGCAGACGTTACTGTACTATTTACTACATTTTTTTGTGTGGATATTTCTGTAGTATTTACTTCAGAATTTTACAGTATACTACAAAATTCTACACTAAGTACTACACATGATTGAGGGATATTACAGTGTGTGAAATATTATATTCTACAGTATACTACAGTTTACTGCAGAATTCTATAGTAAGTACTGTAGTATTCTATAGTAAACTGTAGTATTTCTTCATGTGGGTATAGAGACTAAAACAAAGACATATTAAAAGTTGATTTGATATACAGTCAGTTGTTGTGACTGGTATGCTACACACAGGCCTGAAAAAATGCATACTGTCTCTCTCCTCTCTCAACAACTGTGTCTTGTGTGTATGTGCGTGTGATGTAGAAAAGGCTCCATTCTCTCATGGTGACGGGTCAGTGAAAAGCATTCTGTCGTTTGGTGGGAAGCTGATATATTTAATAAATAACACTAATCTCTTCACAGCAGGGCTAAACATGCCAGTGTTTACTTGCTTATTGCACATAAAAGACCAACTCTCTAGCTTGCTTTCATGCACAAGCAAAAATTCTCTCTCTCTCTCTCTTTACTCCTCTCCTCTCAGCCAAGTTCAGCTCTCTGGTCGTGAACAGAGCCGGGGAGAGACGAGGGGAGGCGAGGCGTTGCTCTGTGTTGTCTATCTTTGCCAAACAGTGTGTTTTCTCTCTCTCTCTGTTTGTTTGAACATGCTGAAATGAACTCTTCAGGGCCCGTCACTAACTACAATAGTTCTACCCATGTGACCACACAGGACGAAGGATGTTGTTCTTTTTTATCCACGCCTCCAATGWTCTCATGCCCTGAGAAGAGCACAAGATCATCCCGCTGCCATTGCATTTTTATGCCAAAGAACAGCACATAGAGAGAAGGAGATGTCTTTGCATTTGTGGGCTAGGCATTGCCTGTAGGCCTACATACCGTATATAGTTTGGTGACTGAGGGAGGAAGGCAATGGCTTGTTGAGGTGATTCCCTCTAGTGGCTATATGGGATAAGTAAAGAAAATGAAGAGCGCTGTATAAGGATTTCAGTTATTGGAGTGCACAGGGCCAGAAAACCATACAACTGTAGCTCTCAACTATTCTAATCTAAAGAATTGTTAGATTGATTTATTTATTCTACAATGACAAAGTTGATTATCACAGTGGATGTTTTGTTATCACCCTATAGTCAAATGGATCTGAGGGATTGTAAGATACTATTGAACTTGTATTGCTTGGACTGACATGACAGGAGACACATGATGTATTGGATAAGGAGTGTCGTGTTGGATAAGGAGTGTCGTGTTGGATAAGGAGTGTCGTGTTGGATAAGGAGTGTCGTGTTGGATAAGGCAGTGTCGTGATGGATAAGGAGTGTCGTGTTGGAATAAAGGAGTGTCGTGTTGGATAAGGAGTGTTCGTGTTGGATAAGGAGGTGTCGTGTTGGATAAGGAGGTCGTGTTGGATAAGGAAGGGGTGCGGTGTTGGGATAAAGGAGTGTCGTGTTGGATAAGGAGTGTCGTGTTGGATAAGGAGTGTCGTGTTGGATAAGGAGTGTCGTTTGGCATAAGGAGTGTCGTGTTGGATAAAGTGTCGTTGGATAAGGAGTGTCGTGTTGGATAAGGAGTGTCGTGTTGGATAAAGGGTGGTGTTGGATGAGGTGTCGTGTTGGATAAGGAGTGTCGTGTTGGATAAGGAGTGTCGTGATTGGATAAGGAGGGTGTTGGATAGAGTGTCTGATTGGATAAGGAGTGTCGTGTATGGATAGGAGTGTCGTGTTGGATAAGGAGTGTCGTGTTGGATAAGGAGTGTCGTGTTGGATAAGGAGGGTCGTGTTGGATAAGGAAGGCGTGTTGGATAAGGAGTGTCGTGTTGGATAAGGAGTGTCGTGTTGATAAGGAGTGTCGTGTTGGATAAGGAGTGTCGTGTTGGATAAGGAGTGTCGTGAGTTGGATAAGGAGTGTCGTGTTGGATAAGGGTGTCGTGTTGGATAAGGAGTGTCGTGTTGGATAAGGAGTGTCGTGTTGGAAAGATAGAGTGTCGTGTTGGATAAGAGGTCGTGTTGGATAAAGGAAGATGTCGTGGGATAAGGAGTGTCGTGTTGGATAAGGAGTGTCGTGTTGATAAGGAGTGTCGTTGTTGGATAAGGAGGGTCGGTTGGATAAGGAGGGTCGTGTTGGATAAGGAGGTCGTGTTTGGATAAGGAGGTGTCGTGTTGGATAAGGAGTGTCGTGTTGGATAAGGAGTGTCGTGTTTGGATAAGGAGTGTCGTGTTGGATAAGGAGTGTCGTGTTGGATAAGGATGTCGTGTTGGATAAGGAGTGTCGTGTTGGTAAGGAGAGTTCGTGTTGGATAAGGAGTGTCGTGTTGGATAAGGAGTGTTCGTGTTGGGATAGGAGTTCGTGTTGGATAAGGAGGAGTGTCGTGTTGGATAAGGAGTGGTGTGGATAAGGAGTGTCGTGTTGGATAAGGAGTTCGTGTGGATAAGGAGTTGTCGTGTTGGATAAGGAGGGTCGTGTTGGATAAGGAGGTCTGTTGGTAAGGAGTGTCGTGTTGGGATAAGGAGTGTCGTGTTGGATAAGGAGTTGTCGTGTTGGATAAGGATGTGTCGTGTTGGATAAGCAGTGTCGTGTTGTATAAGGAGGGTCGTGTTGGGGGTTTCTGCGTGTCAGAAGGGGATTTGCTGTCTATAGACCACGCATACGAAGACAGGACAGACAGACAGAGAAGACAGACAGACAGACAGACAGACAGACAGACAGACAGACAGACAGACAGACAGACAGACAGCAGACAGACAGACAGACAGACAGACGACAGACAGACAGACAGACAGACGACAGACAGACAGACAGACGACAGTGGGAGAACAAGTATTTGATACACTGCCGATTTTGCAGGTTTTCCTACTTACAAGCATGTAGAGATCTGTAATTTTATCATAGGTACACTTCAACTGTGAGAGACAAAAATCCAGAAAATTACATTGTATGATTTTTAAGTAATTAATTTGCATTTTATTGCATGACAATGTATTTGATCACCTACAACCAGTAAGAATTCCGGCTCTCACAGACCTGTTCGTTTTTCTTAAGAAGCCCTCCTGTTCTCCACTCATACCTGTATTAACTGCACCTGTTTGAACTCGTTACCTGTATAAAAGACACCTCTCCACACACTCAATCAAACAGACTCCAACCTCTCCACAATGGCCAAGACCAGAGAGCTGTGTAAGGACATCAGGGATAAAATTGTAGACCTGCACCAAGGCTGGGATGGGCTACAGGACAATAGGCAAGCAGCTTGGTGAGAAGGCAACAACTGTTGGCGCAATTATTAGAAAATGGAAGAAGTTTCAAGATGACGGCAATCACCCTCGGTCTGGGGCTCCATGCAAGATCTCACCTCGTGGGGCATCAATGATCATGAGGAAGGTGAGGGATCAGCCCAGAACTACACGGCAGGACCTGGTCAATGACCTGAAGAGAGCGGGACCACAGTCTCAAAGAAAAACATTAGTAACACACATACGCCGTCATGGATTAAAATCCTGCTGCGCATGCAAGGTCCCCCTGCTCAAGCCAGCGCATACCAGGCCCGTCTGAAGTTTGCCAATGACCATCTGGATGATCCAGAGGAGGAACGGGAAGGTCATGTGTCTGATGAGACAAAAATAGAGCTTTTTGGTCTAAACTCCACTCGCCGTGTTTGGAGGAAGAAGAAGGATGAGTACAACCCCAAGAACACCATCCCAACCGTGAAGCATGGAGGTGGAAACATCATTCTTGGGGATCCTTTTCTGCAAAGGGACAGGACGACTGCACACGTGATTGAGGGAGGAGGATATGGGGCCATGTATTGCGAGATCTTGGCCAACAACCTCCTTCCCTCAGTAAGAGCATTGAAAATGGTCGTGGCTGGGTCTTCCAGCATGACAACGACCTGAAACACACAGCCAGGGCAACTAAGGAGTGGCTCCGTAAGAAGCATCTCAAGGTCCTGGAGTGGCCTAGCCAGTCTCCAGACCTGAACCCAATAGAAATCTTTGGAGGGAGCTTAAAGTCCGTATTGCCCAGTGACAGCCCCGAAACCTGAAGGATCTGGAGAAGGTGCTGTATGGAGGAGTGGGCCAAAATCCCTGCTGCAGTGTGTGCAAACCTGGTCAAGAACTACAGGAAACGTATGATCTCTGTAATTGCAAACAAAGGTTTCTGTACCAAATATTAAGTTCTGCTTTTCTGATGTATCAAAATACTTATGTCATGCAAATAAAATGCAAATTAATTACTTAAAAATCATACAATGTGATTTTCTGGATTTTTGTTTTAGATTCCGTCTCTCACAGTTGACATTATATATATACAGTGGGGAGAACAAGTATTTGATAGCACTGACAATTTTGCAGGTTTTCCTACTTACAAAGCATGTAGAGGTCTGTAATTTTTATCATAGGTACACTTCAACTGTGAGAGAAGGAATCTAAAACAAAAATCCAGAAAATCACATGTGGGATGTAGGATCTTAATATGATCACCCTGTTGCTGGAGAACTTTCCTGCAATTCAAATCAAATCAAATGTATTTATCACATACACATGGTTAGCAGATGTTAATGCAAGTGTAGCGAAATGCTTGTGCTTCTAGTTCCGACCATGCAGTAATATCTAACAAGTAATATAACCTAACAATTCCACAACAACTACCTTATACACACAAGTGTAAAGGAATGAATACGAATATGTACATAAAAATATATAAATGAGTGATGGCCGAACGGCATTGGCAAGATGCAGTAGATGGTATAGAGTACAGTATATACATATGAGATGAGTAATGTAGGGTATGAAAACATTATATGAAGCGGCATTGTTTAAAGTGGCTAGTGGTACATTACATCAAGATGGCAAGATGCAGTAGATGGTATAGAGTACAGTATATACATATGAGATGAGTAATGTAGGGTATGAGAACATTATATAAAGTGGCATTGTTTAAAGTGGTTATTAAAATGTTCCTCGGCGATGTGTACGCTCAGGAAATTTAAAACGTGTAGTATATTTGAGGTTTAAAAAGGCTTCTGAAGTTTRTGATTTCCATTTTGAAATKTCAGACTTGATTGTCCCTAAAGGAAAATGTATCAACTCCTACAAACATGAATAATAATCCACATAATAATTCATAAATCCTACATACATTTTTTTTTACTGTTGCTGCAAGATTATTACCCTGCTGTAGAAAACTGGCTCAAATTAACATGCTACATCTGTATTTGAGGAAATAAGAGTMTTTTTTTGTCTTAAATACTTAATTACTTAAGAATTACTAAGATTTCTGCTTACAGTGCTGAAACTGGGAGAGGTGTTTAAATGTACACTATATGCAAAAAAAACTTGATCAGGATTGTTAAAGTGTGCATTTAATAAATGTCAATATCTAGTTTCCTTTTCATGTATAAGTGGTAATTGTATTACCCTGACTGAGCTGTATGAATATGATGTAATGAGATGCTAGGGAAATCAGCAGATGGAGGATTTGAGTCATGCTTAACGTTGACAAGAAACAAATACCAACTTTTACCACCCTAAATGTTAAGTCCAACTGGTCTATAGACTACAAGTCAGTCACGCACATGTAATAGTTTTGATTCAAAGTGTCAACAGGTGCTATTATGCTTCTGCTTGTGTAACTAACACTAGCAAACAAATCTCTGCATCCATAACTCCTCTTTATTCAGATAGACACAGGCTTTCATAAATGGGCTCCAGTATATCTGTCAACACAGGGTCCCAACACTACAGTCCATATCTGTACACTGTTTATTTGCTCTGAGCTCAGAGATCCCTCTACCTCTCTATTTATTTCCCTCTACCTCTCTTATTTCCTTAGCTCTCTCTCCCTCTTCTCGTCTCTTTCTTGCTATCTGTCCTCTTCATTTTCTCTCTCTTTCTCTCCAATACCAAGTCTCAGGCAAAATCAATTCTTTATTACATAACCTAAAGAGATTGAACAGGATCTTAATCACTAACAAATTTGTAACATAACATACGAATTGCAGAGGGAATATATATATATATATTATGCAGGATTTAACATATCATACAAAATGGATGACGTTTCAGGGGCCCGTTTTGGCTCGTGTGCGCTACTTAAAAAATGACTGGCTGAAATTATACAAAACATTTATAACACATTCCCATACAAAACAACCTTCCATGTGAATTGATGGTCGTATTGGATGCACCATTTTGAATGTTCCATGAATGGAATTTTGTCTCTTGCTCTATATTCTCATTCTTATTCTATGGTTAGGAGTGATGCAGGGATAACCAGCAAACCAAAACTTCCAACATCCCATCAGTATTCGCAAACAGCATTCAAACATGCACTGTATCACTACATTTCTCTTAGGAGAGATCATCCCCAAACACAGACCCACTTCTGTGATTCACAGTAAAAGTTTCCAGCAGTGGGGTACAGTAGGCTATACCCATGAAGGATGAAGCAATGTGTGCTAAATGGTCCATACGGCTGGGCTTGGATTGGACCAGCTAGCCCCTCTGGACTCCAGATGGAGAATATGTGTATGCTGCACGCATGGACGCATGGCCTAGCCCATAGTATGACTACTCCCCACCGGAGAACATCTCATAGAACACCCACATGTAAGCAAACACACTCACTCACATAAAATTACATACACGGCACGTACACACTCACACACATTAATGCACCCACACCCACAGACAAAAGTAATTTACTTGGTTACGTAAGAAAGGTAAACGGACAATATTATTCTCCAATGTTTCCTCTACGGTAACAAATGATAGAATCCCAGGCAGTCAGTCGCCTTGTTGTTTTCCTATTTCCCCTCAGTGTGCAGCAGAAGGGCAGAGGGGGACATAATTGCATGCTTAAACGCCTGAGAAACGGCGTCCAGTTCTGCTGAGCAGGTACTTTTGTGTGGTCTCATTGTTGGGACGTGCAGTCATGTAGCTCTTTGTTCCCTTGTTAAAACTCATGCTGGGCTTTAGGAGGGATTGGGGGCTTCGGGGGGTCCGGACCAGCAGCCAGATACAGTTGAAGTCGGAAGTTTACATACACTTTGGTTGGAGTCATTAAAACTTGTTATTCAACCACTCCACACATTTCTTGTTAACAAACTATTGTTTTGGCAAGTCGGTTAGGACATCTACTTTGTGTATGACACAAGTAATTTTTCCAACAATTGTTTACAGACAGATTATTTCACTTACAATTCACTGTATCACAATTCCAGTGGGTCAACAAGTTTACAAACACCAAATTGACTATGCCTTTAAACAGCTTGGAAAATTCTATAAAATGATGTCATGGCTTTAGAAGCTTCTGATAGGCTAATTGACATAATTGAGTCAATTGGAGATGTACCTGTTGATGTATTTCAAGGCCAACCTTCAAACTCAGTGCTCTTTGCTTGACATCATGGAAAACCAAAAGAAATCAGCCAAGACCTCAGAAAAAGATTTGTAGACCTCCACAAGTCTGGTTCATCGAAATGCCTGAAGGTACCACGTTCATCTGTACAAACAATGGTACGCAAGTATAAACACCAGGGACACGCAGCCGTCATACCGTTAGAAGAGGAACACGTTCTGTCTCCTAGAGTGAACGTACTTTTGGTGCGAGAAGTGCAAATCAATCCCAGAACAACGCAAAGGACCTGTGAAGATGCTGGAGGAAACAAGTACAAAAACTATATATACACAACGAGTCCTATATCGACATAACCTGAAAGGCCGCTCAGCAAGAGAAGAAGCCACTGCTCCAAATCCGCCATGAAAAAGCCCAGCTACGGTGCAACTGCACATGGGACAAAGATCGTACTTTTTGAGAAATGTCTGATGAAACAAAAAATAGAACTGTTGACCATAATGACCACTCTATGTTTGAGGAGAAAGGGGAGCTTGAAAGGCCGAAGAACACCATCCCAACCGTGAAGCACGGGGGTGGCATCATCACATTGTGGGGGGTGCTTTGCTGCAGGAGGGACTGGTGCACTTCACAAAAGATGGCATCATGAGTAGGAAAATTATGGGGATATATTGAAGCAACATCTCAAGACATCAGTCAGGAAGTTAAAGCTTGGTCGCAAATGGATCTTCCAAATGGACAATGACCCCAAGCATACTTCCAAAGTTGTGGCAAAATGGCTTAAGGACAACAAAGTCAAGGTATTGTGAGTGGCCATCACAAACCCTGACCTCAATCCTATAGAAAATGTGTGGCAGAACTGCAAAAGCATGTGCGAGCAAGGAGGCCTACAAACCTGACTCAGTTACACCAGCTATGTCAGGAGGAAAGGGCCAAAATTCATCCAACTTATTGTGGGAAGCTTGTGGAAGGCTACCCGAAACGTTTGACCCAAGTTAAACAATTTGAAGCGCAATACTACCAAATACTAATTGAGTGTTATGTAAACTTCTGACCCACTGGGAATGGATGAAATAAATAAAGCTGAAATAAATCATTCTCTCTACTCTTATTCTGACATTTCACATTCTTAAAAATAAGTGGTGTTCCTAACTGACCTAAGACAGGGAATTTTTACTAGGATTAAATGTCAGGAATTGTGAAAAACTAAGTTTAAATGTATTTGGCTAAGGTGTATGTAAACTTCCGACTTCAACTGTATTTAATTCCAACACCAAAGCACTGTGCCTATACATGCCTGATGGGTTGGAGGATGAGGATGTGGGGGAACTGCCCAGGAGAAGAGAGAGAGGGAGATCTTTTTGCTTTTGTTTGCTGCAGTGTTATGCTTTTTGTTTGTGGCCAGTGAATCAGCTGTTTCATGAGGCCCATGAAGGCTTTGATAGAGAGAGACTTGATTAGGGGTAAATCTCTCTCTCTCTCACACACACACACACACACACACGCGCAACCACACACACACCGCAAACACACACAGCACCACCACGCAAAAACACACAACACACCGCAAACACACACACACGCAAACAACACACACACAGTCTGTTCCACTTTCTGGTTGACCTGCTTATTGCGGCTCGGTGGAGACACAAAAGACTCCTCTATGCTGAAGCAGTGTAATGAGTGGAGGGTTGGTAGGATACGTTGGCTCTGTAATGAGTTGGATGATTGGTAGAAGATACGTTGGCTCTGTAATGAGTGGCGATTGGTAGAAGATACGTTGGCTCTGTAATGAGTGGACGGTTGGAGAAGATACCTTGCAGTGTAATGAGTGGAGGTTGGTAGAAGATAGCTTGGTCTGTAATGAGTGGACCATTGGTAGAAGATACGTTGGCATGTAATGTAGTGGACATTGGTAGAAGATACGTTGGCTTCTGTAATGAGTGGGACGGTTGTGTAAAAATACGTTGGCAGTGTAATGAGTGGAGTTGGTTAGAAGATACGTTGGCTCTGTAATGAGTGGACGATTGGTAGAAGATACGTTGGGAGTTTAATGAGTGGAGGTTGGTAGAAGATACGTTGGCTCTGTAATGAGTGACGGATTGGTAGAAGATACGTTGGCTCTGTAATGAGTGGGACGATTGTAGAAGATACGTTGGCTTTATAATGAGTGGAGGGTTGGTAGTAGATACGTTGCAGTTGTAATGAGTGAAGGTTGGTAGAAACGTTGGCGAGTAATGAGTGGACGGTTGGTAGAAGATCACGTTGGCTCTGTAATGAGTGAAGGGTTGGTAGTAGATACGTTGGCAGTGTAATGAGTGAAGGGTTGGTAAAGAAACGTTGCAGTAATGATGGACCTTGTTAGATACTTTGGCTCTGTAATGAGTGGACGATTGGTAGAAGATACGTGGCTCTGGTTAAGGTGAAGCGTTGGTAGTAGATACGTTGGCTCTGTAATGAGTGAAGGGGTTGGTAGAAGATACGTTGGCTCTGTAATGAGTGAAGGGTTGGTAGTAGATACGTTGGCAGTGTAATGAGTGAAGGTTGGTAGAAATACGTTGGCTCTGTAATGAGTGAAGGGTTGGTAGAAGATACGTTGGCTTGTAATGAGTGGACGGTTGGTAGAAGATACGTTGGCTTGCTAGATGAGTGGACGGTTGGTAGAAGATACGTTTGGCAGTGTAATGAGTGGACGTGGAGAAGATACGTTGGCTCTGTAATGAGTGGACGGTTGGTAGAAGATACGTTGGCTCTGTAATGAGTGGACGATTGGTAGAAGATACGTTGGCAGTGTAATGAGTGGACGGTTGGTAGAAGATACGTTGGCTCTGTAATGAGTGGACGATTGGTAGAAGATATGTTGGCAATGTAATGAGTGGAGGGTTGGTAGTAGATACGTTGATTCATTGATATGGCTATGGCTGTCTAGCCCCCAATCTGATTCTCAGACACGGTCAATGCTGATAGTTACGACGAGGAGGAGGATGATTGTAGTGATGATGAGGATAAGGCCTGCAGCCTATAAAACACTGAGAGCTCTGTTACTTTTAGAGAATGTTTACTGGAAGATGTTCCGAATGTTCCTTTCAAGTGTGCGTGGTTGGTTGTCTAAATTACTGCCTCCGAAAGATAGTGAGAGAAAGAGAGAGAGAGAGGGCGAGAGAGAGTGAGTGAGAAAGAGATGGCGAGAGAGAGAAACTGGTTTGAATTCAAGCAGCTTGGAATCAATTCAAGTATTGTCCAACTTAATTAAGAATCATGGCAGCACCGTATTTGTCTCCAGCTTCACTGAATAGAAGCTATTTACAGTAGCAATTATTGGATTTGTTTATACTGAATATAAAGATATTCAAGACAAGATTATAGTTACCATTGAGTAACTATCAATCTCCTAATTAACGTGAATAGAGTGTAGTTGAAAGGAACCCTGGATTATTTTGGATATCAAGAAGAGGAATGACTGTGGGTTGTTGGTATGAATTCGTCCCAATCTCAACCCCTCAAGCCCTGATGCAGCTTATGGGTTTCTCTGGGTCTGTACTTTCCCAGGTTAATAATTAAGATGTGAAATAGCTTGTAAAGTCATCCATTCACAGGTCAATTTCTGTGATATCAGTTAATCAGAAAATACAATATCAGAAGAGAAAGTTGTCTCACACATGTTGTATCCCAGAAAGCTACACCAGCCAACCATCTACAGGATATGCCAGACCAGATCCATGGAATCTTTCACACACGTTATTATGGTTCAGTTGTTAAACATCTACGGCTGCTTTAATACAATTACAATATGATGTTAGGGCTACTGCAGCTATGTAAGGTGATGAAAGAAGAGGAGATGGAGAGAGAGAGAGAGGTAGACACATTCAACAAGTAGACATTCTCACACCATTACTTACAAATCTAATGAAGAGGGAATAGCAAAGGGGAAATAAAAAACATCATCCTCATTTTCCATTTCTGCAATCAATGGTTATGAATCTGAAACTGCCATGTTTGGCATGGCTGTAATTGGTTTTGGCCCATGTTGGGCCCAGTGACTCATGGGAGGAACACAGATAGAGTGTTTCATAAACCCCTGAGAAGTACAAATCTCCCATTCAGGTCTTAGACTCTCCTGCATCTGATTATAACCTACAACAGACGTCCGGATAATGTCCGCTCCCAACATGATGTTGAATCCAGTCCTGTTGTTGATGTAATTAAACCCTTATACTTAGGGACAGATCAACATTTACTGAGGTGTGGTCCAACTCAAGGTGTCATAAAAATAAATGCACCCCCCACAATAAAAATATTTTCACATGACCCACCCCTTGTTCTGTAAAATAAATTGAATACCCTCCCCCCTCATATAATAAACTCAAAATAATGTTTACGACAAAAAAGACAATAACTGTTGCGACCCTGCATTTATAAACATGGATATCGACTTTGCCACTTCAGCATGCTTTTGTGGCACAGTCGATGCCACGCAGGGCTAGGGGCCAGAAGGTTTCGGGTTCACCAACCACCACAGAGGAGCTCACTCTCCGTGCCTGTTTCATTACTTCACGATCAGAGCCGGCTGCAGACAATGACCAGCTAGTGGGAAATCCTATTCTCAACATTTTGATGCCATATTTATAATTATTTACAATATATGTAACAGATTTTCAGGTTTCTGTAACAATGCACCACACAACCAATAAACAAAGCATACCAACTTCAGACACTTCAATGTCATGGTTTGCGTTTTTAAACCCACAGTAAATAGACTATGTCAATCTCTACAAATACATCCCTCCCTATCAAGGCAAAAGGCGAGACCCAAATGCAGACACAGGAGGCAGATGGTTGGAGTCTTACAATGTTTATTAATCCAAAGGGGTAGGCAAGAGAATGGTCGTGGACAGGAAAAAAGGTCAAAACTAGATCAGAGTCCCGGAGGTACAGAGTGGCAGACAGGCTCGTGGTCAAGGCAGGCAGAATGGTCAGGCAGGCGGGTACAAAGTCCAGAAACAGGCAAGGGTCAAAACCAGGAGGACTAGAAAAAGGAGAATGCAAAAAGCAGGAGATTGGGAAAACCACTGGTTTACTTGGAAACATGCAAGACAAACTGGCACAGAGACAGGAAACACAGGGATAAATACACTGGGGGAAATAAGCGACACCTGGAGGGGGTGGAGACAATCACAAGGACAGGCTTGTAGGCTTACCCAGTATCGAAGGCTTTGCTTGAAAATCTCAGAATGTCAACTTTTTCGTGTTTTGTAACAGATATCTCTTTCCATTAATTAAATTCACCGCTGCAGAGTTTGGATTTGATTGATTTACTGATTGATTGATTTTTTTTGTCAGACTTTTAAAAGTGACCGGGATTTCACAATAAAATCAGGGATTCCATTGTGATCCCTATTTTTTACATAAATACATATACAATTACATAGATACAGACACATTACAAAGGTACAGACAAAAAAATACTCAACCTCCAGATAAGTACGAGGATGAGTACATTTCTTACGAGCTTGTTTAGCTGGTAGCTTATTCATTTAGATGTTTGGGGCTGCTGGTAAAGCATAAAGTGAAGTGCACTTCTTTCGAGTGTCTATAGCTAGCCTTCCATCCAATTGGCAACAGACTTTCATGCGAATAATCTAAAATCTTCATAAAAATAATATGCCATTTCAAGTTTATTTTAGGAAAAATTGGGACTGGACAATTTTTTTTAGATTTAAAGATTTTAACACGGAAATCCATATGCATTCAGATCCAACCTGCCACAGCCATCGAAATCAATAAACAAGGGATTTTGGCCAAATGACCCACAATTATGTGTCCTTATAAACAACTATAACAAATTACAAAACCACTATTCCTTGTGTAGCATATGTAAAGCTTTATTTCGTTTTTTATTGGTTTTTAGGCTACTTTCCTAAAATTATAATTTTCCACCTCACGTTTCAGCTGTCAGAGATTTGAGTAAATGTATCAGGGTATTGCATCAGCAGGACTATAGTTAGGCGTCCACTGTATGATATGAATATTTTAATAAATTATTTCACACAATTGGGTTGAGGTCAGGTGGTTGTGGAGACCAGGTAATCTGATGCAGCACTCCATCACTCTCCTTCTTGGTCAAATAGCTGTTATACACCTTGGAGGTGTATTTTGGGTCATTGTCCTGTTTAAACACAAATGATAGTCCCACTAAGCGCAAACCAGATGGGATGGCTTATCGCTGCAGAATGCTGTGGTAGCCATGCTGGTTAAGTGTGCCTTGAATTCTAAATAAATCACAGGCAGTGTCACCAGAAAAGACCCCCACACTATCACACCTCCTCCTCCATGCTTCACGGTGGGAACCACACATCCTGATATCATCCGTTCACCTACTCTGCATCTCACAAAGACCCAAGGCAGTTGGAACCAAAAATCTCAAACTCATCATACCAAAGGACAGATTTCCACCGGTCTAATGTTCATTGCTCGTGTTTCTTGGCCCAAGCAAGTCTCTTCTTATTATTGGTGTCCTTTAGTAGTGGTTTCTTTGCAGAAATTCAACCATGTAGGCCTGATTCACGCAGTCTCCTCTGAACAGTTGATATTAAGATGTGTCTGTTACTTGAACTCTGTGAAGCATTTATTTGGGCTGCAATCTGAGGTGCAGTTAACTCTAATGTACTTATCCTCTGCAGCAGAGGTAACTCTGGGTCTTCTTTTTCTGTGGCGGTCCTCATGAGAGTCAGTTTCATCATAGCGCTTGATGGTTTTTGTGACTGCACTTGAAGAAAAGTTCTTGAAATTTTCCGGGTTGACTGACCTTCATGTCTTAAAGTAATGATGCCTGTCGTTTATCTTTGCTTATTTGAGCTGTTCTTGCCATAATATGGACTTGATCTCTTACCAAATAGGGCTATCTTCTGTATACCACCCCTACCTTGTCACAACACAACTGATTGGCTCAAACGCATTAAGAAAGAAACTAATTCCGCAAATTAACTTTTAACAAGACACACCTGTTAATTGAAATGCACTCCAGGTGACTACCTCATGAAGCTGGTTGAGAGAATGCCAAGATTGTGCAAAGCTGTCATCAACGCAAAGGGTGGCTACTTTGTAGAATCTCAAATAGAAAATATATTTAATTTGTTTAAAACTTTTTTGGTTAATACATGATTCCATATGTGTTGTTTCATAGTTTTGATGTCTTCATTATTATTCTACAATGTAGAACATAGTAAAAATAAAGAAAAACCCTGGAATGAGTAGGTGTGTCCAAACTTTTGACTGGTTCTGTATATATATAAAGAATCTCCCTTTTCAGACTGGCAGTACATTCTAGTCTGAAAATGTCCGTACGTAGACGGAGAGTCATAAGTGTTACTTTATAAACACACCAGAAGCCAGAGAGTGGGTGGGTGAGAGAAAATACAGTTAAAAAAACTGTTTGGGAAAAATGAAGAAGAAATGTCTCTCCTTGGGTGGGTTATGGTCTGATTACCCAGAGTGAAATAACTGTTGTCTATCTGTTGCTAGGCAGAGCAGTCTTGTACATGTTGTAGATATAAGCTAACACTGTGGAAACTGTCGGTTGGATTGTAGTTCTAAGGTACAGCAGCCCTTTATACACTGAGTATACGAAACATTAAGAACTCCTTTCTAATATTGAATTGCCCCATTGTTCCTCAGAACAGCCTAAATTCATCAGAACACCTCTACAAGGTGTCGAAAGCGTTCCACAGGGATGCTGGCCCATGTTGACTCCAATGTTTCCCACAGTTTTGTCAAGTTGGCTGGATGTCCTTTGGGTGGTGGACCATTCTTGAATCACATGGGAAACTGCTGAGTATGAAAAACTCAGCAGCGTTGCAGTTCTTGACACAAACCGATGCGCCTGGCACCTATTACAGTACCCCATTGAAAGGAACTTACGTAAATATTTTGTGTTGTCCATTCACCCTCTGATTTAACAAGTGACATCAATAAGGGATCATAGATTTTACCTGGATACACCTGGTCAGTAATGGAAAGAGGTGTTCATAATGTTTTGTACACTCAGTGTGTCTTTGTAATGTGTGTTATTGTAAGCCTGTGATGTTTCCTTTTGGGGATCAGAGTTTTTATTGCTTTAGTGCAATTTTCACAAGAATGTGGTACATTTTCACAACTCTTAGTACAAAACTCTAGCAGATCATCAAAAAGGCAGATGTTTCAAAACTCTTAAGCACATTTTCAATTTACTAAATACCCGAGGAAAAAACATGAGCACGTGCACACCCAGATAAAATAATTTTTGTAGAGGTGCTGACTAACGGCGAATAAACTACAAAAATAAAGTGAGTCTCACATTTTATATATAAACTCCCAGTAATTTATTGGGGAAATCACCACCGTTTCAGCATCACTGTGCATTCCTCAGGGTCAATTGACTAAATACAACACAAAAAAATCAAACAGTCACTTTTTAACCAAACTTAATCAGTCTTTCATCTAGAAATAAACTCACCAAATAAATAAATATCCTCTCACTGTCAACTGTGTTTATTTTCAGCAAACTTAACATGTGTAAATATTTGTATGAACATAACAAGATTCAACAACTGAGACTGACATGTGACTAACAGAAATGGAATAATGTGTCCCTGAACAAGGGGGGGGGGGGGTTTCAAAATCAAAAAGTAACAGTCAGTATCTGGTGTGGCCACCAGCTGCATTAAATACTGCAGTGCATCTCCTCCTCATGGACTGCACCAGATTTGCCAGTTCTTGCAGTGAGATGTTACCACACTCTTCCACCAAGGCACCTGCAAGTTCCCAGACATTTCTGGGGGGAATGGCCCTAGCCCTCACCCTCCAATCCAACAGGTCCCAGACGTACTCAATGGGTTTGAGATCCGGGCTCTTCGCTGGCCATAGCTGAACGCTGACATTCCTGTCTTGCAGGAAATCACGCAAAGAACGAGCAGTATGGCTGGTGGCATTGTCATGCTGGAGGATCATGTCAGGATGAGCCTGCAGGAAGGGTACAACATGAGGGAGGAGGATGTCTTCCCTGTAACAAACAGCGTTGAGATTGCCTGCAATGACAACAAGCTCAGTCCGATGATGCTGTGACACACCGCCCCAGACACACCGCCCTGGACCCTCCACCTCCAAATTGATCCCGTTCCAGAGTACAGGCCTCGGCGTAACGCTCATTCCTTCGACGATAAACGCAAATCCGACMTTCACCCCTGGTGAGACAAAACGGTGACTCGTCAGTGAAGAGCACATTTTGCCAGTCCTGTCTGGTCCAGCGACAGTGGGTTTGTGCCCATAGGCGACGTTGTTGCCGATGATGTCTGGTGAGGACCTGCCTTACAACAGACCTACAATCCCTCAGTCCAGCCTCTCTCAGCCTATTGTGGGCAGTCTGAGCACTGATGGAGGGATTGTGTGTTCCTGGTGTAACTCGGGCAGCTGTTGTTGYCGTCCTGTACCTGTACCGCAGGTGTGATGTTCGGATGTACCGATCCTGTGCAGGTGTTGTTACATGAGGTCTGCCACTGCGAGGACGATCAGCTGTCCGTCTTGTCTCCCTGTAGCGGTGTCTTAGGAGTCTCACAGTACAGACATTGCAATTTATTGCCCTGGCCACATATGCAGTCATCATGCCTCCTTGCAGCATGAATAATGCACGTTCACGCAGATGAGCAGGGACCCTGGGCATCTTTTTGTGTTTTTCAGAGTCAGTAGAAAGGCCTCTTTAGTGTCCTAAGTTTTCATAACTGTGACCTTAATTGCCTACCGTCTGTAAGCTGTTAATGTCTTAACGACCGTTCCACAGGTGCATGTTCATTAATTGTTCATGGTTCATTGAACAAGCATGGGAAACAGTGTTTAAACCCTTTACATTGAAGATATTTGTTGTTATTTGGATTTTTACGAGTTATCTTTGAAAGACAGGGTTCTGAAAAAGGGACGTTTCTTTTTTTGCTCAGTTTACATGTTTCACATTGCAACACATGTTCATATATAGTAATTGCCTTTCACAATGCAATGTTCACTTTCCTTTTGATACGATTGTCTTCTCTGTAAAGATGTGCGCTGAGAGTCAGGAAGCATGTTCAGGGAGTGAGTTTTAATAAATAAACAACATAAAACAAAATAAGAAACAAGAACAACGCACAGACATGACACAGGAACAGAAATAATAACGTCTGGGGAAGGACCCAAAGGGAGCGACATATATAAGGAAGGTAATCAGGGAAGTGATGGAGTCCAGGTGAGTCTGATGACGCRCAGGTGCGCGTAACGATGGGGACAGGTGTGTGCCATAACGAGCAGCCTGGTGACCTAGAAGCCGGAAAGGGAGCACACGTGACGTTCTCATTGTAAAATACAAATGCCTTTTGAAGAGAGTATGGTAGTAGGTGCCAGGCGCACCGGTTTGAGTGGGTCAAGAACTGCAACACTGCTGGGTTTTTCACACATAACAGTTTCCTGTGTGGGAAGCATTGGGGTCAACATGGGCCAGTATCCCTGTGGAATGCTTTCAACACCTTATAGAGTTGAGGCTGTTCTGATGGCAACATTTTATTTTACCTTTATTTAACTTGGCAAGTCAGTTAAGAACAAATTCTTATTTACAATGACTGCTTACCATGGAACGGTGGGTTAACTGCCTTGTTCAGGGGCGGAACTACAGATTTGTACCTTGTCAGGTTGGGGATTCGATCCAGCAACCTTTTGGTTACTGGCCCAACGCTCTAACCACTAGATTATCCTTTCGGTTACCTGCCGCCCCACAAAAGGGTCTGCAACTCAATATTGTTCCTGATGTTTTGTATGCTCAGTTTGATATATTTCCACACTATGAGGTTGGAATAATACTATGAAATTGTGAAAATTATGATAATGCACTATTAGTGTTAGAGCTGTTAGAAATATCACCTGCAATTTCAGCTTGTTTGGCTGGGTGGGATTTTTGGACCAGTTGGTGACAAGTTAATAGACCAATCACAAAAAATATATATATATTCCCTCCTCTCTGCCAATAACAGCTAGTTTCCCATTAGGTTCCTCCAATTAGGCCCATCTCTCAGAGCAGACATTCCTAGCAAAATTCTTGCTGGAGAAATTGCATTTAGCGAAAAAGCTATTTTTGCCTATTTTTCTACATTTTAATTGAAAACAATGACAATTATTTGATGTTGAGATAAAAACAGCTGCATTGTACCTTGAAAATGTATTGCTTTCTATTCCATTCCATTGAATTTAGTTCAATTCAACATATTGTAGTGTAGTCTAATCTGTTGCTATGCAGATCCTCTATACGCTACTAAAAGAAGCAGCGCAGTGCAGCACCCCAAATTAGGCCTGTCCGCCATGGTACACTGCCATACAAAAATGTAACTTTTTGTTCCTGTTTTCTCAACACTGGAAATTAATAGGGCAGCCGCCGCAGATGTTCCCATAAAGAAAGTCCAAACACTGATGTCAAACGGTTTACATACTGCGCTAGATCTCACACACACTTGTTCTCTTGCTGAACCACGCAAGGCAGTTCCCTGRCCTCTTTTACGATAAAACATGACGGCTGGCCTGGACACATATCACTGTGGTGGTGTTATTGAGTAACCGTTGGGAGAAAAATGGGCTGTATTTTTGGTTACCAAGGAAAAGTTCTCACTTTTGTTTCCTTTTTTATGTACACTGAACAAAAATATAAACGCAACATGAAACATATGTATTTTTTTTACTGAGTTACAGTTCATATAAGGAAATCAGCCAATTATGTAAATTCATTAGGACCTAATGAATTGGGCAGGGGAGCAGCCATGGGAGGGCCTGGGAGGGCATAGGCCCGCCTACTGGGGAGCCAGGCCCAGCCAATCAGAATGAGGTCTTCCCCACAAAAGGGCTTTATTACAGACAGAAGTACTCCTCAGTTTCATCAGCTGTCAGGGTGGCTGGTCTCAGACAATCCCCCAGGTGAAGAACACCGGATGTGGAGGTCCTGGGCTGGTGTGGTTGCACGTGGTCTGAGGTTGTGATGCCGGCCAAATTATCTAAAATGACAACCCGACGTTGAACATAAAATTCTCTAGCAACAGCTCTGGTGGACATTCCTGCAGTCAGCATGCCAATTACATGCTCCCTCAAAACTTGAGACATCTGTGTCATTGTTTTGTGTGACAAAACTGCACATTTTAGAGTGGCCTTTTATTGTCCCCAGCACAAAGTGCACCTGTGTAATGATCATGCTGTTGAATCAGCTTCTTGATATGCCACACCTGTCAGGTAGATATATTATCCTGGAAAGGAGAAATGCTCCCTAACAGGGATGTAAACACCTTTGTGGCCAAAGTTTGTGTATGTGTGTGTGTACTGTAGATGTGTAAGAGTTACAATATATGTGGGTGTTAGTGTGTCAGTAGGAAAATGGCTGTGGTAGTTAGTGGTGAGGTCGTACACCAGGCTTTAGATGCTGTCACAGTTGGAGAGGTCTGGTTCAAAGAAACCCAAAGCAGATTGCTGTCTTACTGACTTTGTCCATAGACTGCTTACACGCTAAGGAAACTATTCCTTTATAATATAATTTATCCAATGCCCCTTACAGGCATGCGTGCATACATTTTAGGTATGGATGGTCCCAGAAATCACTATCCTGGTTTACAAGCATCATTCTCTAACAACTGAGCTGTGTTGTGTTAACCCTCTAGCTGCTGGACGTGCTGGAGTCCTGTATGGCCGAGGGGCTGGAGTCCTGTATGGCCGAGGGGCTGGAGTCCTGTATGGGGAAGGGGCTGGAGTCCTGTATGGCCGAGGGGCTGGAGTCCTGTATGGCCGAGGGGCTGGAGTCCTGTATGGGCGACGGGGCTGGAGTCCTGTAGGCCGAGGGCTGGAGTCCTGTATGGCCGAGGGGCTGGAGTCTGTAGGCGAGGGCTGGAGTCCTGTATGGTGTAGGGGCTGGAGTCTTGTATGTGTCAGGGCTGGATCCTGTATGGTGTAGGGCTGGAGTCTTGTATGGCCGAGGGCTGGAGTCCTGTATGGTGTAGGGGCTGGAGTCCTGTATGGTGTAGGGGCTGGAGTCTGTATGGCCGAGGGCTGGAGTCCTGTATGGTGTAGGGGCTGGAGTCCTGTAGGGCCGAGGGGCTGGAGTCCTGTATTGGTGTAGGGGCTGGAGTCCTGTATGGTGTAGGGGCTGGAGTCTTGTATGGCCGAGGGGCTGGAGTCCTGTATGGCGAGGGGCTGGAGTCCTGTATGGTGTAGGGGCTGGAGTCTTGTATGGCCGAGGGGCTGGAGTCCTGTATGGCCGAGGGGCTGGAGTCCTGCTATGGGGTAGAGGCTGGAGTCCTGTATGGTGTAGGGGCTGGAGTCCTGTATGGTGTAGGGGCTGGAGTCTTGTATGGCCGAGGGGCTGGAGTCCTGTATGGCCAAGGGGCTGGAGTCCTGTATGGTGTAGGGGCTGGAGTCCTGTATGGCCGAGGGCTGGAGTCCTGTATGGTGTAGGGCTGGAGTCTTGTATGGCCGAGGGGCTGGAGTCCTGTATGGCCGAGGGCTGGAGTCCTGTATGGCCAGAGGGGCTGGGAGTCCTGCTATGGTGTAGGGCTGGAGTCCTGTATGGTGTAGGCTGGAGTCTGTATGGCCGAGGGGCTGAGTCCTGTATGGCAAGGCTGGAGTTGTGTAGGCTGGAGTCCTGTATGGGAGGGGCTGGAGTCCTGTATGGCCGAGGGGCTGGAGTCTCTGTATGGCCGAGGGCTGGAGTCCTGTATGGCCGAGTGGCTGGAGTCCTGTATGGCCGAGGGGCTGGACGTCTGGATGGCTGTAGGGGCTGGAGTCCTGTATGGGCCGAGGGCTGGAGTCCTGTATGGTGAGGGGCTGGAGTCCTGTATGCCGAGGGCTGGCAGTCCTGTATGGCCGAGGGGCTGGCAGTCCTGTTATGGCCGAGGGCGGCTGGAGTCCTGTATGGCCGAAGGGCTGGAGTCCTGTATGGCCGAGGGGCTGGAGTCCTGTATGGTGTAGGGGCTGGAGTCCTGTATGGCCGAGGGGCTGGAGTCCTGTATGGCCGAGGGGCTGGAGTCCTGTATGGCCGAGGGGCTGGAGTCCTGTATAGCCGAGGGGCTGGAGCACAGAAGACTGGACGGCAGTACCAAATCCAGAGAGAGGCTGAAGATTGTTAAAGAGTTCAACAGCTGCCCTGATATTAATCTCTGCCTGGTGTCCACCATGTCAGTCCCACTCCCACCGCACCTCATAGCTCTGCTTAACTGAGCAACGCAATATGATTGTGTAGATGTCTGCATCCCAAATAGCACCCTATTCCCTACATAGTGCACGGCCCTGGGCAAAAGTATTGCACTATATAGGGAATAGGGTGCCATTTTGGACGCAGTCCTGTATGTGTTTGAAATGAATGGACCACTGACTGTAGGTTCCCCTTTCTGTTTCTCTCCCATGGCAGGGGTTCTGGGCCTGAACATTGTGGGGGCCAATGTTATGATGCTGTTTGACCCAACCTGAAACCAATGACCATTGACCTGCAGGCTATTGACATTTACTGTATGCTGCAATATCCATACTAATATGCTATGTACTTACATAGAATGACATAGCAATATAACCTTATTCTATCTTTATATACTCAATGTAAGTGTTAACAACAGTGAACTCTGTGCTGGTGTGTGACCCATAGAAAATAGTGCTATGGGGACATTCAAAATGGCCACCGTTTACCCATTATGGCATAATTGACCTTAACGGGGTCGCCCGTTCTGTTCAGTCTATTTCCAAGGTGTGATCTCTCTTCAGAGTGTATCGTATAGGCCAGTGCAGGGACGTGACAGTGTGTGCATGTGTGTATTCCTCTCAGCAGAAGGGCCGAGTGGAGGTGGGAGTAAGGACGGCCTGCACACACACAGAGGAAGAGGAGGAGAGGAAGAGAGAGAGCGTGAGTAAATGCCTTTCTCAGGGAACCGTGACAGGGTCACATGTCTTTCTCATCCGTCCCTCCCTCTCCTTTCCCAGGCGGCCTTCTCATCCCTCCATTCCCACGTGAAAGAGAGGATACCTCAGACGTCGGTCTTCCTGTCTCTCCTTCACCAGCCCCCTCTCTTTTTCGCTCTCTCTCTGATACAGTGTCCAACAGATGGGCATAATTATCCCTCTATAATGGCAGGACCAGACCACACTGAAGGCTATCTGTTCTGTAGTATTTATTTCCCAAGTAGTTTTGCTTCTATCTACTGTGACATTTCCCAGCTAAGACCCAACACAAATGTCCTTTTATAAGGCTGGGTATTTACTGGGGCCATTCAGACTTTAACAGCCATACACAATACACCAGGGTGCAGTAACAGACACACACTTACACATACTACGGAAGAGTCATCTGGTTGGCAAAAATCATAAGATTATCATCGCTGTAGGTGGTCGCACTCATTAAGGCCCTCACATAACTTCCATGCTCTAAAAGCTACAATGTATCCTTTGTTTTATATTCATGACATCATGACTCACAATATATATGTATGGATGATTTATTGTGGCAAGCATCTTTGCATTACCAACCACAGCTAAATGCTTTATGAATTACCAACACTGTTCTGTAGCTTGGTGATGGAGGGAGGGAGGCGAGACCATAGTCCTGTTGCACTGTCAGAAGAAAGTGATGACATAGAGGGAGAAAGACCAAATCTAAAACAAGGAATAAGGAGGAAGAGAAGGGTGGAGGAAGACAGTGACGAAGATTCACCCCCCTCTAAAGGAGGCCGACGCTCTAACACTAAAACTGCAGTTCCCAGAAGGCACCAGCTGGTGTTTGATTCGGATGAGTCTGATGATAATGACATCAAATCCAATCAAATTGTATTTGTCACATGCGCTGTGAAATGCTTACTTACAAGCCCTTAATCAACAATGCATTTTTAAGAAAATAGAGTTAAGAAAATATTTAAAGGAAGGAGGGAGACTGGGAGAATTCTTAGTAAGAGACAGGCCAGTAACCGACCAGTAGACCAGAGCAGAAGATCCAGACAAACAGAGGACAGAGCGACTTTCACCTCCTCCAGCCAAAAGAGTTCTATTGCAGCCCCACAGAAACATAATTATGGCYCAGCAACACAGACAGACAGACATGCAGCGGTGACGTTTACCACCAGATCACACACCTCCAAGAGCATCCACCATCCCACCCGACACACCACCGTTATCATCGGAGAGACCCCCGGAACTATCTGCAGGTGAAGGGAGGGTAGATATTCCTGCTAGGGCTGGGCAGAGAGCCAAATCTAACCACCACTATAGTGTGGAGTGCCCTCAACTGGTACAAAAGGGTTCTCAGTGTGTATGATATGTGTGTGAGATCACCTGTGAGCTAACCCTCCCACCCATTTGCCTAACTTTAGCAAGTTGTGTTCAGGCCCTACGGTATTACCTTTCCCCTCCACAGCTCTCCTGACACACCCCAAAATGATTGCCTGAGGACATCCAAACACACACACACACACCCCTAATTAAGTCCGCTGTTAAATTATTTAAATCCGTGTGCACAGCATTTTAACGAATGTTGCTTTATTCATTGTTTTTCCTATGAAAGTTACAGATGGTAGCAACACCACGTAGTAAGTAATACCACCAGTGGCTGAGAAGTATTTCTGTCCCAGCTAGATGCACCTCATGAAGTATCAAGCACACATACTTAAGGCAACATTTTCCTATTTCTAGTCGTTTCTAATGTTATTTTGCAACTTTCCTGCACTCTCTGGGCCAAATCCTGTGTGTGTGCGCGTGTAGGTAGCAGCTGGAGGAGATGGCGTGTGTGTTTGGCATTGGTTCAGTGAAACCGTTTCCTGAAGAGGTTCTGAGGAGTACCACTGGCCAGACTGGCTCAGCTATGACAGTACTACACAGACCAGAGACTGGCTCAGCTATGAGAGTACTACACAGACCAGAGACTGGCTCAGCTATGACAGTACTACACAGACCAGAGACTGGCTCAGCTATGACAGTAACTACACAGACCAATGACTGGCTCAGCTATGACAGTACTACACAGACCAGAGACAGGTTCAGCTATGACAGTACTACACAGACCAGAGACTGGCTCAGCTATCACAGTACTACACAGACCAGAGACTGGCTCAGCTATGACAGTACTACACAGACCAGAGACTTGCTCAGCTATGACAGTACTACACAGACCAGAGACTGGCTCAGCTATGACAGTACTACACAGACCAGAGACTGGCTCAGCTATGACAGTACTACACAGACCA
>NC_036872.1:30220629-30394302 GCF_002910315.2 Salvelinus sp. IW2-2015 | reverse complement strand
CTATGACAGTACTACACAGACCAGAGACTGGCTCAGCTATGACAGTACTACACAGACCAGAGACTGGCTCAGCTATGACAGTACTACACAGACCAGGGCTCTGAGCTGCCATCCATCGTCAAACACAATTTCCCAGAACCACACACAGCCCAGCCCAAACCCGACAGGACAGCCTCAAAACTTTCCTCCTCCTTTATAGCCAAACACAGATCCAGCTCAAAGGAACTCACCAGAGCGCTGTTTTAGAACCCCAGATATAGCCTAAAACCCCACATAGGTCCATTCCAGAACCCCAGAGGGATGTTCCCTCTCATGAGACAGAGGAGCAGAACGCCAAAGAAGTAAAATAAAAAGAAGAAGAATAGTGTGATAGTGGAATGTGCAGAGCTGCTCAGTGCTTCAGCTCTGACCTGGCAAACAGTAAACAACAGTGCCAGTAGTCCTCTGGGACCTGGATTCTCTGGAGCTCAACTGGACCAGACATAGACCTGGWTCCTCCTCCTCTTCTTCAGCTCTCATCCATCACCATCGCTCCCAGGCTAAGCTCACAGCCAGCCCTCAGGGAGGGGGTCCTCCTCACAGAGCTACTAAGAGACACCTCAGGKGCGGAATGGGACCAGAAATCAGCACTGGCATTTCTAACATAACAGCCCTTTTTTTTTTTTTTTTACTTGCGGCCTCTATTATTAACCAGATAATGATAATTTTGCACAAAAAGATCCAAGTTAGACAGGCCCACTGGGCTAAAAATGGACCATCCCATTTGCCAAAAATTCCAGCACCAGCACCAGCAACAAGTGTTGGAGGTTTGCAGTAAGTCCATTTCTGAGTCCAACAACATAGATAAAACACAAATGTTAAGATCTTAAAAAAATTWAATAACAGTAATGGCATTATGTAACAAAGCAAAATATTTATTTCAAAACAGATAGTAGTAGAAGTAGTAAAAGAGGATACCTTTCAGACCATGCTGAAAAGGCTATTACAACAAGAACACCTTTTGTTCTTACAAATGTTCAACTATTCTCTGTGTTTGGAATGTCTTTACAACCTCAAGGAAAGTATTTCCCGAAGTTTCACAATCTGAACCCCCTTATTCCTCTTGTGTTGCAGCAGTGAACTGGTGGCGTTGTGGAGAGAACAATGTACTACAAACTAAAAAGTTGTGGGTTCAAATGGGGTCACAAAGTACAATGTTTATTCTGTCACAGTGCATGGACCAAGTAAATCAAATCAAAGTTTATTTGTCACGTGCGCCGAATACAACAGGTGTAGGTAGACCTTACAGTGAAATGCTTACTTACAGGCTCTAACCAACAGTGCAAAAAAGGTATTAGGTGAACAATAGGTAAGTAAAGAAATAAAACGACAGTAAAAAGACAGTGAAAAATAACAGTAGCGAGGCYATATACAGTAGCGAGTATTGATGAGGCTTATGTTAATAGTCTACGAAAGTACATATGTCACAAACTGCAGGATGTAAAGAAGACTGGAGCCACTCATCATCATCGGAAACAGTTGTCTGTGTTATGATTGCTCATTAAAGAGAGTCAGAGCAGTGGCTAATTAACTGTCAATTCCAGTATAAATGCAATTTGTAAATCAATTCCAAACTTGCCTTGAAGTCACAGGTATTTGATGCCGTGGTCAGATGGGCTTCCAAAGCAACCACAGAACAAGGTAATCCAAAACTCTGATAGTGTAAAAACCAAACTTATTTTCCAAACAGAAAGTATTTTCATTGGCTATATTCCATCAATGATTAAAGTCAAAGCGATCAGATTTACACTGTAAGTAAAAGGTATAGACTAGTAGCAGCTTTCTTAGTTCTAAGTCTTAGCATAGAGTGGAGGTCAAAAAACTTGAAGGTACTGCCATACCTGAGGCCTAGTAAACCCATACTGCCAAAAACCTAAAGGGATGGGGAACATGGGTAAAAAGGGGTGTGCCCAGGAAAGGCTCCATAATGCTTTTAAATACCGATGACAACCATAATAGAAAACCAAAAGATATGAGTTCAACAACCATACTCCATAATTCGTAGTATTATTCTAGCAAAAATGTAGCAAAAACAATACATTTAGCACAAATAAAGAAAATTCGAAWTTGGCTCCACCATCCAGTAAATTACTCAAATTACTTTACCTGCGAGCTTAGTAAACCTTTGGCAAAATCAGCACATATTTACAGTTCATTAGCTACTGCTCAGATAGATTTTTGCTAGAAATCATAATGTTGATGTCTGTTCCAAAAAGTTCAGTGTGTCTCCAGATTGTTTACATTCGGCAGTTTGACATATGAACTTTCAGAATGTATTAAAGCATTGAAGTTCTATTAAAATGTCTTTTTACTTCCCATTTGTTGCACCCCCTATGGGAAAATATGACTCCGCTACCCTTTACACCAGGAGCAACGGGGAGATCTGCATGGCATAGATACACTGAATATAATGAGAGAGAATACTTAAAAAAAAAATTCTCATCAAGAATCGGTTGGATAATTGTTATGTTGTTTTTGCATCATGAGCAATAATGTAACAAGAACACGCCAGACAAGAACACGCCAGACCCCCCCCCCCCCAGAAACTAAATATGGTTCACAGCACCTCTAGGTAGAGGTGGCATGACACACACATCTTCTTCGATTAAGGGCACACTTACATGCAAGTATCACAATATAGGTGATATAATTTAGGGACACCTTAACTCTCAAATAGTATATTCATATATTGGTTTTAGAACTTCACCCGGTTAATCACAGGTTAAAACAGTTGGTAGGTTTCAAATGGCAGAGCCAGCACTATTGGGCCTACTCAAGCTCACAGATTTAGCAGTAGGCAAAAATACAAGAGCGGCATGGAAATAAAATATATAAAACCAAAAGAACAGTGGCTGCAACATGTGCAAAGATGCAATGTGTGAAGGGGCTCTGCAAAGACACAGCATATTAGTCTCCAACACAAGTGTGCATTTGTATGACAAGAACCATGAAACAGAATTAAAACATGCAAGTGAGAACATACAAATATAAAACTAAAATACAAAATGACTTTACAAAGTCGCTGGTAGGCCAATGTGTATATCCAGTCACTCCCACAAAMACAGCGAAAGCCATGAATGTACACACATTCAAATATTACAACATTGTGAGTCCTGCATCGGGTTGGATACTCGCAGATCCACAAGGATAATCTGCAAGAAAATCTATTTGTGGGAGTATGCACTGTAAACCCACGGGTCAGGTTGCGGTTCAAATAAAACATATTGTGGGACGGGTTCAATTTTAATGATAATAAGAAAATAATTGATTTACCATATACTGTATATATACTGTTGAAGTCGGAAGTTTACATACACTTAGGTTGGAGTCATTAAAACTTGTTTTTCAACCACTCCACAAATTTCTTGTTAAACAAACTATAGTTTTGGCAAGTCGGTTAGGACATCTACTTTGTGCATGACACAAGTAATTTTTCCAACAATTGTTTMCAGACAGATTATTTCACTTACAATTCACTGTATCACAATTTCAGTGGGTTAGAAGTTTACATACACTAAGTTGACTGTGCCTTTAAACAGCTTGGAAAATTCCAGAAAACGATGTCATTGCTTTAGAAGCTTCTGATAGGCTAATCATTTGAGTCAATTGGAGGTGTACCTGTGGATGTATTTCAAGGCCAACCTTCAAACTCAGTGCCTCTTTGCCTGACAACATGGGAAAATCTAAAGAAATCAGCCAAGACCTCAGAAAAAAAATTGTAGATCTCCACAAGTCTGGTTCATCCTTGGGAGCAATTTCCAAACGCCTGAAGGTACCACATTCATCTGTACAAACAATAGTACGCAAGTATAAACACCATGGGACCACGCAGCCGTCAGACCACTCAGGAAGGAGACGCGTTCTGTCTCCTGGAGATAAACGTACTTTGGTGCGAAAAGTGCAAATCAATCCCAGAACAACAGCAAAAGACCTTGTGAAGATGCTGGAGGAAACAGGTACAAAAGTATCTATATCCACAACAAGTCCTATATTGACATAACCTGAAAGTCCGCTCAGCAAGGAAGAAGCCACTGCTCCAAATCCGCCATAAAAAAGACAGACTACGGTTTGCAACTGCACATGGGGACAAAGATCGTACTTTTTGGAGAAATGTCCTCTGGTCAGACAAAACAAAAATAGAACTGTTTGTCCATAATGACCATCGTTATGATTGGAGGAAAACGGGGTAGGCTTGCAAGCCCGAAGAACACTATCCCAACCGTGAAGCACGGGGGTGGCAGCATCATGTTGTGGGGGTGCTTTGCTGCAGGAGGGACTGGTGAACTTCACAAAATAGATGGTATCATGAGGTAGGAAAATTATGTGGATATATTAAAGCAACATCAAGACATCAGTCAGGAAGTTAAAGCTTGGTCGCAAATGGGTCTTCCAAATGGACAATGACTCCAAGCATACTTCCAAAGTTCTGGCAAAATGGCTTAAGGACAACAAAGTCAAGGTATTGGTACGGCCATCACAAAGCCCTGACCTCAATCCTATAGAAAATCTGTGGGCAGAACTGAAAAAGCAAGTGCGAGCAAGGAGGCCTACAAAACCTGACTCAGTTGCACCAGCTCTRTCAGGAGGAATGGGCCAAAATTCACCCAACTTATTGTGGGAAGCTTGTGGAAGGCTACCCRAAACATTTGACCCAAGTTAAACAATTTAAAGGCAATGCTACCAAATACTAATTGAGTGTATGTAAACTTCTGACCCACAGGGAATGTGATGAAAGAAATTAAAGCTGAAATAAATCATTCTCTCTACTATTATTCTGACATTTCACGTTCTTAAAATAAAGTGGTGTTCCTAACTGACCCAATTTTTACTAGGATTAAATGTCAGAAATTGTGAAAAACTGAGTTTAAATGTATTTGACTGAGGTGTATGTAAACTTCCGACTTCAACTGTACAAAGCGAAGCACAGCCGAGAGCTGCCCAGTGACACGGGCCTACCAGACAAGCTAAATAACTTCTATGCTCGCTTCGATGCAAGTAAACCTGAAACATGCATGAGAGCATCAGCTGTTCCGGACGAATGTGTGATCACGCTCTCCGCAGCCGATGTGAGTAAGATCTTTATCTTCTTCAGGATTGGTGGGTCCTCTTCTGGACGGTTGAGCTAACGTAGGCTAATGCGATCAGCATGAGGTTGTAAGTAACAAGAACATTTCCCTGGACATAGACATATCTGATATTGTCAGAAATCTTACATTCTTGTTAAACAGGTCAACATTCACAAGGCCCCAGGGCCAGATATATTACCAGGACGTGTACTCCGAGCATGCGCTGACCAACTGCCAAGTGTCTTCACTGACATTTTCAACCTCTCCCTGTCTGAGTCTGTAATACCAACATGTTTCAAGCAGACCAGCATAGTCCCTGTGCCTAAGAACACTAAGGTAACCTGCCTAAATGACTACCGACCCATAGCACTCACGTCTGTAGCCATGAAATGCTTTGAAAGGCTGGTCATGGCTCACGTCAACACCATTATCCCAGAAACCCTAGACCCACTCCAATTTGCATACCGCACCAACAGATCCACAGATGATGCAATCTCGATTGCACTCCACACTGCCCTTTCACATCTGGACAAAAGGAACCCCTATGTGAGAATGATATTCATTGACTACAGCTCAGCATTCAACACCATAGTGCCCTCAAAGCTCATCACTAAGCTAAGGACCCCGGGACTTCACACCTCCCTCTGCAACTGGATCCTGGACTTCCTGATGGGCCACCCCCAGGTGGAAAGGGTAGGTAACAACATATCTGCCACGCTGATCCTCAACACGGGGGTCCCTCACGGGTGCGTGCTCAGTCCCCTCCTGTACTCACTGTTCACTCATGACTGCACGGCCTGGCACGACTCCAACATCATCATTAAGTTCACTGATGACACAACAGTGGTAGTAGGCCTGATCATCGACAACGATGAGACAGCCTATAGGGATGAGGTCAGAGACCTGACAGTGTGGTGCATTGACAACAACTTCTCCCTCAATGTGACCAAGACAAAGGAGATGATTGTTAACTACAGGAAAAGGAGGGCTGAGCACGCCCCCATTCTCATCGACAGGGCTGTAGTGGAGCAGGTTGAGAGCTTCAAGTTCCTTGGTGTCCACATCACCAACAAACTTACATGTTCTAAGCACACCAAGACAGTCGTGAAGAGGGCACGACAAAACCTATTCCCCCTCAGGAGACTGAAAAGATTTGGCATGGGTCCTCAGATCCTCAAAAAGTTTTACAGCTGCACCATTGAGAGCATCCTGACGGGTTGCATCACTGCCTGGTACGGCAACTGCTCGGCCTCCGACAGCAAGGCACTACAGAGGGTAGTACGTACGGCCCAGTACATCACCGGGGCCAAGCTTCCTGCCATCCAAGACCTCTATACCAGGCGGTGTCAGAGGAAGGCCCTAAAACTTGTCAAAACACTCTAGCCACCCTAGTCATAGACTGTTCTCTCTCCTACCGCACGGCAAGCGGTACCGGAGCACCAAGTCTAGGTCCAATAGGCTTCTAAACAGCTTCTTCCCCCAAGCCATAAGACTCCTGAACAGCTAATGAAATGGCTACCCAGACTATTTGCATTGCCCCCCCCCCACACACTCTTGTACACTGCTGCTACTCTCTGTTATTATTTATGCAAGGTCACTTTAATAACTCTACCTACATGTACATATTGCCTCAATTACCTCGACACCGGTGCCCCCACACATTGACTGTACCGGTACCCTCCTGTATATAGCCCCACTATTGTTATTTACTGCTGCTCTTTAATTATTTCTTATCTCTTACTTTTTTGGGGGGTATTTTCTTAAAACTGCATGTAAGCAAGCATTTCACTGTAAGGTCTACACCTGTTATATTCAGCGCATGTGACAAATAAAATGTGATTTGATATTTGTGTGCAGTCAGAATGCTGTTTTTTGAATGTCCTGTTCAAGTAAAAAGTAAAAAATATATATATATATATTTTGCTAAACAGATGAGGGATAAATATAACCACTCACAAAATGGACCCGTCAAATTCATGAGATCTAAAAAATTGTTTTAACCACGTTTTGAAGCTATGCAGTGTTTGTTTACATTTAAATTGTTTGTTTAGAAACAATGAAGTAAAACAAGCTTATATTTTGTTTGGATGTGGTAAGACAGTTGACTTACGCTCATGAGTTATATTCTTCAATAATCAATAGCTTTATATAATTAATTTAAATGTCCAAAAATGTATGTGCCGATTTCAGATTGCCCCTTTTAAAGCTGCAATTATGTTACTTTTTAGGCGACCCGACCAAATTCACATAGAAATGTTAGTTATAGATATGTCATTCTCATTGAAAGTGAGTCTAAGAAGCGGTAGATCTGTTCTAAGTGTGCTAGTTCTATGCTTCCCGTTCGTATGTTTTGTTTTTGTGTCTTTTACTTTCGATTTTGTGCACCAGCTTCAAACAACTGAAAAATACAATATTTGTGGTTATGGAAAATATATTTCACAGTGGTCACAATGATTCTCTATTCAATGACTGCTTGTTTTGTCACAAACTAAAATTAGGCTAACTATTAGAACTTTACTAACCAGGAAATGACGGTGCGATTTCTGCATATTTCACCCTTAACAAACAGATACTTTAAGATGGTGCCACATCATCTTGCTGAGTCTACCTTCCTTTAACTTTAACTTGTGCACTTTTCCCAGCCTTTTCAAATAGGTGTGTCGATAGAGAGAGAGAGAGAGACCATGCCTCAGGATTACCTGGCCTGATGACTCCTGGCTGTCCCCAGTCCACCTGGTCCAGTCCACCTGCTCCAGTTTCAACTGTTCTGCCTGCGGCTATGGAACCCTGACCTGTTCACCGGACGAGCTCCCTCTCTCTCTCTCTCTCTCTCTCTCTCTACCGCACCTGCTGTCTCGACCTCTGAATGCTCGGTTATGAAAAGCCAACTGACATTTACTCTTGAGGTGCTGACCTGTTGCACCCTCTACAACCACTGTGATTATTATTTGACCCTGCTGGTCATCTATGAACGTTTTAACATCTTGAAGAACGATCTGGCCTTAATGGCCATGAACTCTTATAATCTCCACCCGGCACAGCCGGAAGAGGACCGGCCACTTCTCAGAGCCTGTTTCCTCTCTAGGTTTATTCCTAGGTTCCTGCCTTTCTAGGGAGTTCTTCCTTGCCACCGTGCTTCTACATCTGCATTGCTTGCTGTTTGGAGTTTTAGGCTGGGTTTCTGTATAAGCACTTTGTGACATCTTCTGATGTCAAAAGGGCTTTATAAATACATTTGATTGATTGAGAGAGGGAAAAGAAGTGGACCAGGTCTGATGACCATAGGCTGACACTTGTGATTAAACAGGGTTGATACTGGTATGTTTCGCCACAGGGCAGTAAGATCAGATCTAGAGATGGAATTCCATTAGAGTTTTTTAAATTAGGGCTTTGTCACCACCCCAGCACTCGATGATCACAGTAGACTACAATGTTTTTTGCTTCATACATGCATCCTGATGGTATCAAAAACAAACAAATAGGCCTCCCGAGTGGTGCTGCAATCTAAGGCACTGCTTGAGGCATCACTACAGACCCGGGTTTGATCCCAGGCTGTGTCACAACCAGCTGTGACCGTGAGTCCCATAGGGCGGTGCAAAATTGTCCCAGCATCGCCCGGGTTAGGGGAGGGTTTGGCCAGGGGGGCTTTTACTTGGCTCTTCACACTCTAGCGACTCCTTGTGATGGTGCGGGCTYCTGCAGGCTGACTTCGGTCATCAGTTGAACAGTGTTTCCTCTGACACATTGGTGCAGCTGGCTTCCGGGTTAAGTGTGCGGGTGTTAAGAAGTGTGATTTGGCGGGTCATGTTTTGGAGGATGCATGACTTGACTTTTGCCTGTCCCGAGCTTGTTGGGGAGTTGCAGCAATGAGACAAGATAAAATAAGCAGTGTGAGTCAGTCCTTTGTTCCACTGGTTTCCTTCCCTCTCTTTTTAGCTAACTTCAGCCACCGCTAATAAAAACAACTATAGGAGAAATTGGGGAGGGAAAATAAGTTCAACATTTGTGGCCAAATCAACTCAAATTAACTCTCTGACTTGGTTGGAAGTCACACGGATGTGATTTGGCCACAAATGTTGAACTTTATTTTGTTCCCCAATCACTCCCATAATTYTTTTCTTAGCGATGGCTAAAGTTAGCTGAAGTTAGTAATGGCTATTTAACCAAAACTGAACCAGGTAAGGAACCATCTGACTAGAAGGTGTAAAATACTGAACTATCCCTTCAGAATAGGAAATGTGGCAGGGGAATTATACAGCACTATAGGAAGGCAAATAGTGCTGTCACAGGTGCAGACATGGAGTGTGGCTTGCCTTTTACAGAGAGAGAGAGAGTCAAATGCTGCAATTTATATCCCAATGTTTGCAGTTTGCATCTAAGTTGCACCTACTGTTAGGAATTCCCCTGTTAAGAGCCCTCACTCCAGCCTCACCCATCCCCTACTGGCTCAAAGGAGGCTGGGGTCACCAATAAATGGGCACATTTCATCCAAATAGTTTGCAATGTAAATATTATTACACAAACATAATAAATAATGTTCTAATGCAATGTCCTTATCCACAATTGAAATGACTGAAAAATGCAGATCAAAATGTAAAAAAAGTGTCTCATTAAGAAAAATATAGCTTGATAAATCAAATTTTTCAAAGGGATATTGTCTATTCTCATGTGCATTCAACAGTAGCCTAATCTGCAAATGGCAAAGGAAAATGCATTTACGTCTCCCTTTACTTGAAAATKAAGTCCATTCGTCTGTCCTTCAGAGTGAACCGTTTCGTGATCAAACCGATCCAAAAAAGTGTTAGATTCTTGTCTCTGGTATCCAAAACTTTCATTTTGTCGCTGATAGATACACAGCAGAACCCCATTTCCTTATTTTATTCTGTAGAACACGAAAGCGTGCATCAGTTTTGATGAAAATCTCCTTTGACAGCCAGGACCATACACAGATCTTTTGGGGGGAATGTGCTCCCCCCAAAAATTGTCAACACAAAATGCTTTTTCATGATTATTACATCAAAGCAAGAACAAAAAATGAAGAATCTGATGAGTAAAGTATTTTGCTAAACTATTTTAAACTGCAATAAATGCTGCACTTTTCAGCAATGACCAACAATTCCAGTCACAATAGAAGATTGGAAGAAATTTAGCTTACTATTACTATATCAACCCAACTTGTTGACACTATGTATCCAACCTGACTGAAACTTTGATAAAGTGGAAGAAGTATTGAGGAGCAGGGAGGTTGAAGGTCACTTCAGGAATATAGCTGCTGCTTCACACTATCCCTAAAGAAGTCAGTAATGAGAGTAAAAAAAATGATAAAATAAATACCTAATTCCGTTTAGGTTTTCCCAAATTCAGTTCTCTCTGTTTTGTTTTTCCAGGTTTCAGATTTTTCCCTGTTTTTCAGGTTTTTGCTCTGAAAATCMCACTTTGATATGCTCCAGTACTTTAGCGACTTGACACTATATGAACTTTAAAAGTGAGATTTTCACTGGGCAGTTACTTTAAACTAYATCAAGAGACCACTTTTGAGGTCTGGGAAAAATCAAAGAAAAGTACATTTTGGGGTGTAGAAACCCTTTAATTTAAGTGCCACTGGCAAGAGCCTTGCTTGGTTAGGATGTTCCTGAAGCACACATCCCACTGGGCAAAAACTGGTCGAATCAATGCTGTTTCCATGTCATTTCAACCCCAAAAAATCTATGTGATGACGTTGAATCAAGGTGGAAAACTGATTGGATTTGCAAAAATAAAGGGCAATTTGACTTTAAAATTAAATCCAATGACAAATTAGTTGAAAACTTTACAAAATGTAAATCAAAACTAGACATTGAACTGATTGATGTCTGTGCCCAGTGGGATGTGATTGCAGAGTTTGCTGAACAAATTRCCACTGAAAAATCATGATATAATTCTTCCAGCTAGGCATAGACTACTTTGTAGTTAACATTTAATTGAGAAGGTTTTCAGGAAAGCCTTTCCATCTACCAGAAGATGGTTGTCATTAGCCTCAATGCTAACGGCTACACATAGTTGTAGACAAACGCTCACACACAGACAAGGGCATTTCTGTGCCATTGCCTGTTCAGAACAACAACAAAATATGTATACAACATTTTTTGGGGAAATTATACCACCACCCAAAAGAGCAATTTGAAGACTGGAAGGGCAAAGGGGTGTGTGATCTGCACAGGTAGAGCTCTATCTCTGCACGTGCCTGAGTATCATATCCAGAGGCCATCAGTAGCTGTTGTCCCTATCGGATGATTTCTGTCCCTTCCTCTGATGAAGGCCAGGAAGCACAGGTGTTGGTCTCCCACTCTGAATTACACAAAATTGTCCTTGGAAAACCCCAAATATATATATTTTRAGGTGCAGTATATTGTCCATTTGTTAGGTTGTTTTGCTAGCTAACTAGCTTCATTCAGTTCAAGGGATGCAACGCCAAATAATGTAGACAAGCCCACGTGTGCAGAACTTTCCCCAAGGTTAGCCACACAACATGTTAAGGCAATACGCATGGGCAAAACATGAAATCGTCTCAATGCAACAAATGAAGCTAGGCAAAGCAGCGAGACCTATGCTGACCCTGTCCATCAACACTGACTGGAGTCTGGAACGACCACACGGATCAACAATATGAATGGATGGGAAGGAAGGCATGCATATCCTGGCGCCTTTCCTGAGGTTTTGATACAGTTGTAGAACAATTTGAAATTTTGAGCATAAAAAACAACAGAATCATTGATAAAAAACACCAGATAACAAAAAATAATTACTTAACCATTTTTTTTWATCACAGGGTAAGCACTGCCTACCCTGACTGCATGTCATTGCCCCACACCGTACACACTCATATTGGAGTGATTCATCCAGCGATCAGATTTCCACCTCAAAACACATCTCTTTTCATGGTGTTAATCTAGAACCAACAAGTGCTCACAGTCGCACTGCAGAAATATACTTTTTTCCACGTTTCTCCAAACATCAAATTTCAAAGTTGCTCCAAACATCAAATGTTGACATCTTTGGGTTGAAAGTAAATTTCAAACAATTATCATACACATCAACCTACTCAGAATTGCTACACTCATAATATCTTGTCTGAATTTTCTAACATCTCTGGCATTGGCTTACAGGCAAGGGAATAAAACAAATATTGCTAGAAGCTATTTCTTGAATTCTAAATATCAGACCTTTGAAAGCTCTAATTTTGACCGTCATAATACCTCTGATGGCAGTAACTTTACAAGCACTAATTGTGGTCAATTTATACTGAGAATAGTATGGATATTTGGAGACTAAAAACCCCAACCTAGTGAGATATACAGTGGGGCAAAAAAGTATTTAGTCAGCCACCAATTGTGCAAGTTCTCCCACTTAAAAAGATGAGAGAGGCCTGTAATTTTTATCATAGGTACACTTCAACTATGACAGACAAAATTAGAAAAAAAAATCCAGAAAATCACATTGTAGGATTTTTTATGAATTTATTTGCAAATTATGGTGGAAAATAAGTATTTGGTCAATAACAAAAGTTTATCTCAATAGTTTGTTACATACCCTTGATTCGCAATGACAGAGGTCAAACGTTTTTTGTAAGTCTTCACAAGGTTTTCACACACTGTTGCTGGTATTTTGGCCCATTCCTCCATGCAGATTCCTCTAGAGCAGTGATGTTTTGGGGCAACACGGACTTTCAACTCCCTCCAAAGATTTTCTATGGGGTTGAGATCGGAGACTGGCTAGGCCACTCAAGGACTTGAAATGCTTCTTACGAAGCCACTCCTTCGTTGTCCGGGCGGTGTGTTTGGGATCATTGTCATGCTGAAAGACCAACAACGTTCATCTTCAATGCCCTTGCTGATGGAAGGAGGTTTTCACTCAAAATCTCACGATACATGGCCCCATTCATTCTTTCCTTTACATGGATCAGTCGTCCTGGTCCCTTTGCAGAAAAACAGCCCCAAAGCATGATGTTTCCACCCCCATGCTTCACAGTAGGTATGGTGTTCTTTGGATGCAACTCAGCATTCTTTGTCCTCCAAACACGACGAGTTGAGTTTTTACCAAATAGTTCTATTTTGGTTTCATCTGACCATATGACATTCTCCCAATCTTCTTCTGGATCACCAAATGCTCTCTAGCAAACTTCAGACGGGCCTGGACATGTACTGGCTTAAGCAGGGGGACACGTCTGGCACTGCAGGATTTGAGTCCCTGGCGGCGTAGTGTGTTACTGATGGTAGGCTTTGTTACTTTGGTCCCAGCTCTCTGCAGGTCATTCACTAGTCCCCCCGTGTGGTTCTGGGATTTTTGCTTACCGTTCTGTGTACATTTTGACCCCACGGGGTGAGATCTTGCGTGGAGCCCCAGATCGAGGGAGATTATCAGTGGTCTTGTATGTCTTCCATTTCCTAATAATTGCTCCCACAGTTAATTTCTTCAAACCAAGCTGCTTACCTATTGCAGATTCAGTCTTCCCAGCCTGGTGCAGGTCTACAATTTTGTTTCTGGTGTCCTTTGACAGCTCTTTGGTCTTGGCCATAGTGGAGTTTGGAGTGTGACTGTTTGAGGTTGTGGACAGGTGTCTTTTATACTGATAACAAGTTCAACAAGGTGCCATTAAACAAGTAACGAGTGGAGGACAGAGGAGCCTCTTAAAGAAGAAGTTACAGGTCTGTGAGAGCCAGAAATCTTGCTTGTTTGTAGGTGACCAAATACTTATTTTCCACCATAATTTGCAAATAAAATCATAAAAAATCCTACATGTGTTTTCTGGATTTTTTTTCTCATTTTGTCTGTCATAGTTGAAGTGTACCTATGATGAAAATTACAGGCCTCTCTCATCTTTTTAAGTGGGAGAACTTGCACAATTGGTGGCTGACTAAATACTTTTTTGCCCCACTGTACATGGAGAAGACTTAATCAAGCTAGTCGTCTTGACTACTTTCTTGTCTCTTTCTCTCTTGCATCAAAGGTTAAAAAAGTTTTAATAGGAGACAGAATGTGATCGGATCATCATCTAATTGGCATTCACATAACTCTCATAGATTTTCCACGTGGACGGTGATATTGGAAATTTAATCAATGTTTACTGGAGGACAACTTACTTTAACTAAGACAAAATAATTTATAACTGAATTTTTCCAGTATAATATAGGCTCAGCAAATCCCCTTATTGTTTGGGATACCTTTAAATGTACCTTCAGAGGTCATTCAATTCAATATTCATCAATAATAAAAAAAGCAGTTTCTGGCTAAAGAGACAAGACTAACAAGGGAAATCCATGAACTAATAGTACAGGCAGATAGCAATAAAAATGATACTACAGAGATACAAAATAAGTCAGAGGAAAAACAAAAAGAACTTGAGGAACTTATTCAAGAACGATCTAATGTAAACTTTTACAAAAATTAAGCACACTGGATGGAAAATGGAGAAAAATTCCCCAAATTCTTCCTGAATCTCCAATACAGTAACACTAACAAAAATAATTTGCAGAAACTCGTTACTGAAGACGGAGTCGTCTATGATTCTCCGAATGATATTTTAAAAGAGGAAGCTAATAATTTTAGGCAGATGTTCTCTTTTCTGTCTCATCCTTTCTCACTGAATGAAGATTATGGTAAGGAATTCTTTCCAAATAATATAAAAAATTGAAGATGAACAAATGTACAGAAAGATCAGTGTGAAGGCCAAATTACAGAGGAAGATTTTTTTGAGGCTATTCAATTCTTTTTCTGGAAAAACCCCAGGGCTTGATGGCATACCGGTAGAGGTATATGCAGCCGTGTTCATCGACCTGGCCAAGGCTTTCGACTCTGTCAATCACCGTATTCTTATCGGCAGACTCAATAGCCTTGGTTTTTCTAATGACTGCCTCGCCTGGTTCACCAACTACTTTGCAGACAGAGTTCAGTGTGTCAAATCGGAGGGCATGAAGTCTGGACCTCTGGCAGTCTCTATGGGGGTACCACAGGGTTCAATTCTCAAGCCGACTCTTTTCTCTGTATATATCAATGATGTCGCTCTTGCTGCGGGCGATTCCCTGATCCACCTCTATGTAGACGACACCATTCTGTATACCTCTGGCCCTTCCTTGGACACTGTGCTAACTAACCTCCAAACGAGCTTCAATGCCATACAACACTCCTTCCATGGCCTCCAACTGCTCTTAAACGCTAGTAAAACCAAATTCATGCTTTTCAACCGTTCGCTGCCCACACCCGCCYGCCTGGACGGCAGCATCACCACCCTGGACGGTTCCGACCTAGAATATGTGGACAACTATAAATACCTAGGTGTCTGGCTAGACTGGAAACTCTCCTTCCAGACTCATATTAAACATCTCCAATCCAAAATCAAATCTAGAATCGGCTTTCTATTTCGCAACAAAGCCTCCTTCACTCACGCCGCCAAACTTACCCTAGTAAAACTGACTATCCTACCGATCCTCGACTTCGGCGATGTCATCTACAAAATAGCTTCCAACAATCTACTCAGCAAACTGGATGCAGTCTATCACAGTGCCATCCGTTTTGTTACCAAATCACCTTATACCACCCACCACTGCGACCTGTATGCTCTAGTYGGYTGGCCCTCKCTAYATWYTCKTCRCCAGACCCRCTGGCTCCAGGTMATCTATAAGTCTATGCTAGGTAAAGSTCYGCCTTATCTCAGTTCACTGGTCACGATAACAACACCCACCCRTAGYACACGTTCCAGCAGGTATATCTCACTGATCATCCCCAAAGCCAACACCTCATTTGGCCGCCTTTCCTTCCAGTTCTCTGCTGCCAGTGACTGGAATCGAATTGCAAAAATCGCTGAAGTTGGAGACTTTTACTTCCCTCACCAACTTTAAACATCAACTATCTGAGCAGCTAACCGATCGATGCAACTATACATAGTCCATCTGTAAATAGCCCACCCAATCTACCTACCTCATCCCCATACTGTTTTTATTTTATTTACTTTTCTGCTGTTTTGCACACCAGTATCTCTACTTGTACATCATCATCTGCTCATTTATCACTCCAGTGTTAATCTGCTAAATTATAATTATTCGCTCCTATGGCCTATTTATTGCCTACCTCCTCATGCCTTTTGCACACACTGTATAAAGACTTTCTTTTTTCTACTGTGTCATCGACTTGTTTATTGTGTTATTGGCTTGTTTATTGTTTACTCCATGTGTAACTCTGTGTTGTTGTCTGTGTCACACTGCTTTGCTTTATCTTGGCCAAGTCGCAGTTGCAAATGACAACTTGTTCTCAACTAGCCAACCTGGTTAAATAAAGGTGAAATAAATAAMAATAAATACATATCAAGTCATTTTTGATATACTAATAGCCCCATTGTTAGATTGTTTTAACTACTCCTATATAAATGGGAGTCTGTCAGGTACTCAGCAGGAAGGTCTGATTTCTCTATTATTAAAATAAGACCCAAATGACAAATATAAAGACCCAGTCTATCTAAAAAACTGGAGCCCCCTTACACTTCAATGTTGTGATGCAAAAATACTAGCCAAATGCATAGCACTCAGAATTAAAAGGGTTTTACCAGGTATTGGTCATCCTGATCAGACAGGTTTTTTACATGGACGATACATTGGAGATAATATACGACAACTACTAGAAATAATAGAACATCATGAAACATATAAGAAGCCAGGAATGGTATTTATAGCGGATATTGAAAAGGCATTTGATAAAGTAAGAATGGATTTTATTTATAAATGCCAGGATTTTTTCAATTTCTGTAATTCTCTTATAAAATGGGTAAAAATAATGTATAGCAACCCCAGGTGTAAAATAGTAAATAATGGCTACTTCTCAAAGCGTTTTGAATTGTCAAGAGGAGTTAAACAAGGGTGTCCGCTGTCACCATATCTATTCGTTATGGTCATCGAAATGCTAGCTATTAAAATCAGATCCAATAACAACATTAGAGGCTTAAAAACAAAGGTGTCCATGTATGCCGATGACTCAAGTTTTATATAATGTCCGCAAGCTAGATCCCTGCAATGTCTCATTGAGATCTAGATAACTTTTCTATTCTCTCTGGACTAAAACCTAATTATGATAAGTGTACAATATTACATATTGGATCCTTAAAAAATACAACTTTTACATTACCCTGTAGTTTACCTATAMAATTGGCTGATGGTGAAGTAGACATACTCGGTATTCATATCACAAAATATATAAATAAGCTCTCCACAATGAATTTCAATAGAAAACTTGTAAAAATAGACAAGCTCTTGCAACCATGGAGAAGTAAATACCCGTCTATTTATGGAAAAATTTCCCTGATTAACTCCTTAGTCATATCTCAGTTTACTCACTTACTTATGGCGCTGCCTACTCCTGATGATTCGTTTTTCAAATCATATGAGCAAAACATATTTCGCTTTATCTGGGACGCTAAACCAGACAAAATAAAACGTGCCTATCTATATAATGAATATGAATTGGGTGGATTGAGATGATTAAATATAAAAGCACTAAACCTCTCTCTAAAAGCTTCACTCATTCAAAAGTTGTATTTGAACCCTAAAAGGCTCTCAAGTAGATTACTAAGAAAAGCTCATCCATTGTTTAAAAATTGCCTTTTTCCTTTGTGCAGATTGCCATGTCTCATTTTTGATTAATTGAAAATGATACTTTTTTCAAAGTATCTCTCTTTTTCAAACAAGCATTGCAGAGCTGGCTACAATTTCAATTTCATCCCCCTGAAAAGATAGAACAAATATTACAACAAATATTATGGCTGAACTCAAATGTGCTGGTTGATAAAATACCTGTATTTATGGGAAAGATGTTTGAAAAGGGTATTTTGTCCTTAAATGATATTGTAAATATATATTGTAAAGGATCATAGCTGGCGGAGGAATAAAAATAGCATAAATAGGAAAGTATACCAGTTTCATTTGAGGACCAGGATGTTGACAACTGTGCCATACAGATTGCAAAATAGTTGGGAAGAGATTTTTGATTTACGATTCCATGGTACATGAGTTGATATATAAAACAACGCAGGATTCAAKACTTCGTGCTTTTCAGCTAAAATTATCATATAGAATTCTTGCCACCAATAAAATGTTGAATATTTGGGGCATAAAATCATTGAAGCTATGCAGATTTTGTTGTGAGGATACAGAATCAATAGACCATTTATTTTGGTATTGCAGCCTGTTTCTGGTCTCAGGTTCAGGAAAGGCTGAAAATGCATATCAGTGATCTAAAATTAACCATAGAAATAGTACTGTTAGGAGATCTGGAGAGACCGGGTACGTCAATTACTAATATACTAATACTCTTAGTAAAAGTATTTATCTTCAACTCGCAATCTGTGGATTCTATTCGATTAGATAGATTGAAATTGTACGTTAAACATCACCGCATATTTGAAAGATATGTGTTGCATAGAAACCCGAAGTGGTTAGCAGAGATAGATGGGATGGGCTGAGGGAAAAACAAAGTGTTGGAGAAGGAAAAATAAAAGTGCAATATGTGCCATGTAAAAAAGCTAACGTTAACGCTCAGAACATGAGAACATATGAAAGCTGTTGGTTCCTTTTAACATGAGTCTTCAATAGTCCCAGGTAAGAAGTTTTAGGTTGTAGTTATTATAGGAATTATAGGACTATTTCTCTCTATACCATTTGTATTTCATATACCTTTGACTATTGGATGTTCTTATAGCTTCCGTCCCTCTCCTCGTCCTTACCTGGGCTCGAACCAGGAACACATCGACAACAGCCACCCTCGATGCATCGTTACACATCGCTCCACAAAAGCCCCTCTGCAAGGGGAACAACTACTTCAAGGTCTCAGAGCGAGTGACGTCACCGATTGAAGCGCTATTAATGCGCACCCCGCTAACTAGCTAGCCATTTCACAWCGGTTACACCAGCCTAATCTTGGGAGTTGATAGGCTTGAAGTCATAAACAGCTCAATGCTTGAAGCATTGCGAAGAGCTGCTGGCAAATGCGCAAAAGTGCTGTTTGAATGAATGCTTACGAGCCTGCTGCTACCTACCTCCGCTCAGTCAGACTGCTCTATCAAATATCAAATCATAGACTTAATTATAACATAATAACACACAGAAATACGAGCCTTTGGTCATTAATATGGTAAAATCCGGAAACTATCATTTCTAAAACAAAACGTTTATTCTTTCAGTGAAATACGGAACCGTTACGTATTTTATCTAACGGGTGGCATCCATAAGTCTAAATATTCCTGTTATATTGCACAACCTTCAATGTTATGTCATAATTACGTATAATTCTGGCAAATTAGTTTGCAACGAGTCAGGCGGCCCAAACTGTTGCATGTACCCTGACTCTGCGTGCAATGAAACGCAAGAGAAGTGACACAATTCCCTAGTTTAATATTGCCTGCTAACCTGGATTTCTTTAAACTAAATATGCAGGTTTAAAAAAATATATACTTCTGCTGTGTATTGATTTTAAGAAAGGCATTGATGTTTATGGTTAGGTACATTGGTGCAACGATTGTGCTTTTTTCGCAAATGCGCTTTGTTAAATCATCCCCCGTTTATCGAAGTTGGCTGTCTTTGCTAGGAAGAAATAGTCTTCACACAGTTCACAACGAGGCAGGCGGCCCAAACTGCTGCATATACCCTGACTCTTTTGCACAAAACGCAAGAGAAGTGACACAATTTCTCTAGTTAAAAGAAATTCATGTTAGCAGGCAATATTAACTAAATAATAAAAATATATACTTGTGTATTGGTTTTAGAAAGGCGTTGATGTTTATGGTTAGGTACACATTGGTGCAACGACAGTTCTTTTTCGCGAATGCGCTTGTTAAATCACCCGTTTGGCGAAGTAGGCTATGATTCAATGATAAATTAACACGCACCACATCGATTATATGCAACGCAGGACAAGCTAGATAAACTAGTAACATCATCAACCATGTGTGGTTAACTAGTGATTATATTAAGATTGATTGTTTTTTATAAGATACGTTAATACTAGCTAACACCTTACCTTGGCCTCCTGCTGCGCTCGCAGTGGAGTGCAATGTAATCGGCCATGATCAGTGTCCAAAAATGCCGATTACTGATTGTTATGAAAACTTGAAATCGGCCCTAAATAATCGGCCATTCCGATTAATCGTTGACCTCTAGTTTGTACACATGCATTTACTTCAACACTCTCTTCAAATAAACACATACAAGAACACACACATACATGTAATAGTGCCAGACATGCACAAACATATACAGTTGCCATTGCTGTTATGATTTTAATTGTCTTGATGTCCTTTGTTTTAAATGATTAATTCTTTTTAAATTGTAATTGTTGTTTGCTGTTTTCTTCTGTCTTTTCCTTTTTCTCTTTAGTTCATTCTCTTGGTTGTTAGTGCATTGGGGGGTTCTTGGGGGTGGGGAAAGGACTTTTTTTCTGGGGGGACTGTGGGAGGGGTCTCGAATGGTTGAGGGACAGCTWTTGGGGAACTGTGGGGATCTTGGAAGGTTCGGGTTCACGTTTTTTGGCCTGGTGGTAGATCGGTCAACATGCTCTTGAGCAGGGCACTGACCCTGGATGCTTCTGTGTGTCGCTCTGAATGGGAATCTGTTGGATGACTGGTATGATGTAGTCGTTGAGCGGCTTCACTGCAAGTATATTGTATTTTTCGAATATTCAATATATATATATTTTTTAAATTCCCCCCAAAAAATGCAAACAATTACCTATCATTGGGATTGAACGAGCAACCCTCGGAGCTGGAGCTCGCAGATTACTATGCACGTGTATGCGTGCACATGTATGTTTGTGCAGTCAGTGTAGAAATCTACGTCGTAATGCAGATAATTACTACCATGTGCTATTGACTCGGACCAGGTATGGTCTGACAGTGTTTCAGTGGTTGTAACCCAAGCTGCCTGCTGTGTTCATTAGTGACCACCAGCCTGAGGATCTCATGYCTGCCCATTTACATGGCAGGACCAATGGTGGTCCTAATTAAAAGGCCCCTTTAAAGCTCCTTAATTGAAACAATAGCAAAGCTGTAACGGTCGTCATAGTCGTTCTCCTCCTCAGACGAGGAGGAGCATGGATCGGACCAACACGCAGAGTGGGTAGTGCTCATGATAATTTATTAACTCGAAACTGAACACTTACAAATACAAAAAACAACAAACGTGACAAAACCGAAAACAGTCCCGTGTGGCACGAACACTGACACGAGATACAAACACCCACAAAACACACGTGAAACCCAGGCTGCCTAAGTATGATTCTCAATCAGGGACAACGATTGACAGCTGCCTCTGATTGAGAATCATACCCGGCCGAACACAAACATCCCAACATAGAAAATCACACAGACAAACCCACCCAACTCACGCCCTGACCAACTAAATAAATACAAGACAAAAGAAAACAGGTCAGGAACGTGACAAAAGCGGTCACCACGCCTGTGTTTTGGTCAAAAAGACAGATCTATGGATGCAAGGGCCGACCATCCATGATTTCAATACTATAGTTTAATCATGTTTTGATGCTATACAGTGTTTGTTTACATTTATATTGTTCACCAACATTGGAGTAAAACAAGGTTGTATTTTGGGTTCTGATGGGGTMCAACAGTTGAACTAAGCTCATGAGGCTCATGAGGAGTAAGTTATATTTTTCAAAAATCAATGGGTTTATGGTGTTGTCCGTTTTGCTCTACGACCCCCACAACTGTCATGGGACTCATCTGAAGGTAACCCGGTACAGGTTTAAAAAATGTATGGAAGTATGGAGGTGCCAACAAGCAAAGGGGTTAAATATGTGTCCAAAAAACAAAAATATTTCCTTAGCTTTCTTATATCTCCTAGATACTGTATTGTACAGACACTTCAAAACCTTATTCCCTTTTCCATGAATGTGTTATTCAATGTGTTTCTATGGGCTATAGACTTTTAGAGGTTAGCCAACTATTTAACAGTCTTATGGCTTGAGGGTAGAAGCTGTTCAGGTTCCTGTTGTCCAGAATTAGTGCCATGCAGTAGCGGAGAGGGAAGTCTATGACTTGGGTGGCAGGAGACAATTTTTGGGGCCTTCCTCTGACACCGCCTGGTATAGAGGTCCTGGATGGCAGGGAGCTCGGCCGTAGTGGTGTACTGGGCAGGTGATACAGCCCGACAGGATGCTCTCAATTGTGCATCTGTAAAAGTGTGTGAGGGTTTTAGGTGACAAGCCGCATTTCTTCAGCCTCCTGAGGATGWAGAGGCGCTGTTGCACCATCTTCACCATGCTGTCTCTGTGGGTGGACCATTTCAGTTTGTCAGTGATATGTGTGCTGAGGAACTTAAAACTATCCACCTTCTCTACTGCTGTCCTGTCGATGTGGATAGGGCGGTGCTCCCTCTACTGTTTCCTGAAGTACACGATAATCTCCTTTGTTTTGTTGACATTGAGTGTGAGGTTATTTCCCTGGCACCACACTCCGAGGGCCCTCACCTCCTCCCTGTAGGCTGTCTCGTTGTTGTTGGTAATCAAGCCTACTACCGTTGTGTCGTCTGCAAACTTGATGATTGAGTTGGAGGCGTGCATGGCCACGCAGTCATGGGTGAACAGGGAGTACAGGAGGGGACTGAGCACACACCCTTGTGGGGCCCCAGTGTTGATGGTCAGCGAAGTGGAGATGTTGTTTCCTACCTTCACATCMTGGGGGCGGCCCGTCAGGAAGTCCAGGACCCAATTGCGCAGGGCGGGGTTCAGACGCAGGGCTTCGAGCTTAATGATGAGCTTGGAGGGTACTATGGTGTTGAATACTGAGCTATAGTCAATGAACAGCATTCTTTACAAGGTATTCCTCTTGTCCAGATGGGTTTAGGGCAGTGTGGGTGTGATGGCGATTGCATCGTCTGTGAGTACCTATTGGGGCGGTATAGCACCATTTAACTGGTGTCTAGGGTGACAGTAAGGTGGAGGTTGATATGATCCTGACTAGTCTCTCAAAAGCACTTCATATGAGACAGGAAGTTGAGTGCTACTTGGCGATAGTCATTTAATTCTGTTACCTTTTGCATTCTTGGGTAACCGGAAAACAATTGAATGCAATCTTGAAGCATGTGGGGGACAGCAGACCGGGGATAGGGAAGATTGAATATGTCCGTAAACACACCAGTCAGCTGGTCTGCGCATGCCTTGAGGACGCACCTAGGGATGCCGTCGGGTCGGCAGACTTGCGAGGGTTAACATGTTTAAATGTCTTACTCAGTCCTTGGTAGCTGGCCTCGTCAGTGGCACTGTGTTATCCTCAAAGCAGGCAAAGACGTGTTTAGCTTGTCCGGAAGCAAGATGACGGTGTCCGCGACGTGGCTGGTTTTCCTTTTGTAGTCCGTGATTGTCTGTAGACACTGACACATACATCTCATGTTGAGCCGTTCAATTGCTACTCCACTTTATTATACTGACATTTTGGCCTGTTTGATTGCCTTGCGGAGGGAATGACTACTTTGTTTGTATTCTGCCATATTCCCAGTCACCTTGCCATGGTTAAATGGGGTGGTTCGAGCTTTCAGTATTACACGAATGCTGCAGTCTATCCATGGTTTCTGGTAGGTTAGGTTTTAATTTCTGGTTGGTAGTAGTTTTAATAGTCACAGTGGTTACAATATCTCTTACATACTACTTGATGAAATCAGTAACCGTCTCAGTGTACACGTCAATGTTATTCTCGGAAGTTACCCAGAACATATCCCAGTCCGCGTGATCAAAACAATCTTGAAGCGTGGATTTCGATTGGTCAGACCAGCGTTGAAATAGTCCTTGGCACGGGTACTTCCTGTTTGAGTGATGCAACAGGACAACGACCCAAAACACAGAAGTAAAATCAACACAGAAGAAAAACGCCTTCTGAGTGGCCCAGTCAGAGTCCTGACCTCAACTCGATTGAGATGCTGTGGCATGACCTCAAGAGAGCAGTTCACACCAGACATCCCAAGAATATTTACTGAAAGAAAGAGTTGTAAAGAGGAATGGTCCAAAATTCCTCCTGACCGTTGTGCAGGTCTGATCCACAACTATAGAAATCGTTTGGTTGAGGTTATTGCTGCCAAATGGGAGGTCAACCAGTTATTTAAAACCTCTTGAGAATACAGAGGTTAATTATTTCTTTCGCCTTTAGCATTATTTGCTCTAAGCGATTTAAACTTGCCTTACTTATTCAATCATTGCTCTTACTATATGCATATGAATCATACCATTGGAAAGAAGACAATCTCTTAGTTTCTAAATCAGTTTTCAAATTTTGTCTCTGAGTGATACAGAATGTCAATCAACAGCACTTTCCATGACCAAGAACATAAAATCAGATTGTGTTTTATGCTGGCTTCAAAGCTCTGCCTTATAGTGCGTCGTGCCCCCTATGACCAGAAACCACCTCGTTCTCCTTTCCTCTGGTTGTCAAGATGACTCAGAGGAGAATTCTTTGTTTATCTGGGACTTGACGTGAAATAGGAGCCCATTCTTGGCTGTGAACGACAACTTCGGGTTTACTGAATCGCTCGATATTTGAGCTGCGTTTGGTGTACGTGTTTTTGCCTGGGTTATATGCAAACCTATCTCCTGGTCGAAATTTGTTTGATTACATGGTGACCATATCATCGTAATGTATGTTTTTTTTCAATATAGTTTAACCTTTTGTCAAATAGGGGGAGACTGTTAGCATTATTTTTTTTTTTACATTTCAAATTAAACTGCCTCGTACTTCAATTCTTGATCGTACAATATGGCATACTTATTGTTATTATTGGATAGAAAAAACAGGTCCTATAGTTTCTATAGGATTTGAAATTTTGTCTCTGAGTGTACCAGAACAATTTTAACAGCACTTTTCATGACAGGGCTTCAGATTTCAGAAATTTTTTTAACCTCTGATCTGGGGTCTGTTTTATAACGGCCACAGTGAATGCTATGAAGAAACCGACACTGCCTTACGGCTTCCTCTGGGTGTCTTGTACTCCATCACGTTTTCAATGAAGTGGGACTGGGACGTTCACAGCCAATTATAAATGACCAAAATGTACACGAGACGTTCTTTCTCAACGTGCGCCTCAAGCGTGAAGCATCGACCTGTTCTCGTTCCAAGTCGTTTTCTAACCAGCAATATTTCTCCGGTCATGTTTCAGTCGTTATATTTGTTAACATCATAATTGTATGTGAATTTTGAACCGTTTTATATCAATTTATATTCCTTTAGTGCGATTTTTGAGGAATTTCTTTTGTTGTGCGTTCTGAGTTTGGACACACGTTTTAGGGATCGGTGTTGGTGCTGGACATTTCGAAGGACAGAGGACATCTATCGACCAAAAGACGTTTATAACATAGAAAGGATACATTGCCCAAGAATATGATGGAAGATCAGCTCAAAGTAAGCAATATTTTAATATGATAAACCGTGTTTCTGTTCGAAATATTTTAAACGCACTTATCGCCATTTTGTTTGGTATAGCTTTCACTTGGCCAACCCTGTATTTGAAAAAGTAAGGATTAATTTTTAAAAAATGTAAAATCAAGCGGTTGCATTAAGAACTAATTTGTCTTTCGATTCCTGTCAACCCTGTATTTTTTAGTCAAGTATATGATTAGCTTTTAATTGAAACTAAGATTCACTCTGATAGATGACGTCAGACATATGAGGCTTGATTTCCTAGTATTTCCATTGTTGTAAAACCACGGTTTGTATTGGCTAAATATGCACCTTTTCGAACAACTGTATATGTATGTTGTAAAATGATGTTACAGGGAGTTCATCGGAAGGAATTCTGAGAGGTTAGGTGAAAAAATTAAATATCTTTTGGCGGTGGTTACGTTCTTTTATTTATAGCGCTCTTCTGGCTGAATCGATGCTCTGGTACGTTGGAAAACATGTGAGTATGCTAACTTATCGATTTATTGTTTTTCGTCTGGAAAAACGCTTAAAAAATACTGAATATGATCTGAAATCAAACAAGACTGGGCTTTCCATTGCTGCTTTGTCTATTTTTATGAAATACTTTTTTATGATGAGTAATGTCCATGCACTTGCTCATATCTAGTAAATTCTAGTGGATTTGTGATGGTCGGTGCAATTGTAAACTGTGATTTCTACTGAAATATGCAACTTTTTCGTAACAAAAACTATCCTATACATGATATGTTTATCAGACTGTCATCTGATGTTTTTTTATCAGGTTATTGGCTATCAATATCATGATATACGAATTGGTGATAGCACCTGAAGGAGTAAGAAACTTATGGAGTGTAGAATAGTGGGTGTATATTTGCTAACGTCTTTAGCTAAATAGATTACATATTTGTCTTCCCTGTAAAAATTAAAAAATCGTGAATATGGTGGCTTTATTCACCAAGATCTTGTTATCTTTCATTGGTTGTCATTGACTTGTGATTCAATGATATTTAGATTGCTCTTACTATCTCTTCTGAAGCATGCTATCTATGCTAAATCAATGTTTTGGGGGTGGGGGGTCTCCGGATCTCGGGTTTCTGAGGCAGTAAAAGTTAATCAGATTATTTTGAATTTTTCCGGGAGTTTTTCGGTGTACCGTTGTCGGATTGTATTTACGTTTTTGAGAAATTCGTGCCACTCGGCCGAACCTGTGCTAAATGCACGATGGGAAAAGACATTTCTGGAACGGAACCAACGACTCATCTTGACAAAGACCACTTATCAACATTCTGATGACCAAGATCAGCCATTAGTAAGACCCAATTACGTTATATCATAATCTTTGTGCCATTTGATTGAACTGGACGTGGCGCCTAGCCGAAATCTGCCTTGGTAAAAAATATCAGTGTCCTCCGCTACGTGGTTAGCTAATAGATTACATATTCTGTCTTCCCTGTATAAAAGTTTAAAAATCTGAAATGGTGCTTTATTCACATAGACCTGTATCTTTTCATCTGGTGTCTTGGGACTTGCTGATTTAATCGATATTTAGATGCTACAAGTTGCTTGTGACGCTAGCTATCTGTGCTAATCAGTGGGGGTGACGTTGGGCGGTTGCTACCGGATCAGGGTTGCTACTCGTGAGAAGTTAATAAATCTAAGAGTTCACATACTTTTCCCACCCTGCACTGTGAATGCTTACACGGTGCGTTCAATAAAGACAAACGTATAATTGTTTGTGACTTATTAGTTTCAGCAGACTGTGATTGTCTATTGCTGTGACCTAGATGAAGATCAGATCAAATTTTATGACCAATTTATGCAGAAATCCAGGTATTTCCAAAGGGTTCACATATTTTTTCTTGCCACTGTATGTTGTCTTCTTTCAACGATTATTATCCCCTCGCACCCTCTCTCACCTTTCCCTATTTGTTATGATGCCTCCCTTCCTCTCTCCTCTCCAAATCTATCATTGCCACAATATTTACCCTTCTTTGTCTCCTCCATATGCTCTCTCTCCACCTAATGTGCTCTCTCTCTCCTAATTTTGCTCTCTCTCCTCATGTGCTCTCTCTCTCCTCATGTGCTCTCTCTCTCCTACATATGCTCTCTCTCTCTCCTACATATGCTCTCTCTCTCTCTCCTACATATGCTCTCTCTCCTCCTAAATTTCTAAAACTTTATTATTTTAAACATAAAATATTTTTAAATAACTGGGTATGCTATACCTTAGTACTATACATAGTACATACACAGTAACACTATGTTCAATGCTTTGTGCAGTACACAGATATTCATGGACATACAGTACATGAGAGTACATATAGTGAGCGTATCTAAGTTTCATTAAGGCCCAAGGGGCATATTTAGGTGACTCAGCAAGCAAAGAACTCTATCGAGCGGGGGAATATCCCACAGTTGTTACAATAACTCTCCAAGGAGGTCTCTGAATGAAAAACATTCCCCCCTTTCATTTCATTAGGAAATTACACACCATTGGTCAACCATTCCTGTCTTGGTTTCCTAGGCAATCCGTTTGCTGTAATTGAGTCTAATTCCCTAGCTCCTGGGCCTTTCCTCTCTTGTTGTTCTACATGATAAAAGAGGAAGACTGGATACACACACACACACAGGAAGGAAGGAATCATCCTCCAGTTTAGTCTCTGGTTCCTATACACGCCTGGAAACAAACTGCAAGCCCACTGTCTGAATGTTAATGATCCACTGGTGAGACGACCTAAATGGGCTCAGACCTGCTCATTCTCCACACCTAGACAGAATGACTGAAATAATACATGTAGTTCTATAGTATAATATGATTTTTAATAGAAAGTCAATGTCTTCATGTTCCTCTGGATATTCCATAATGAGATGCATGTCCTCTCTGAACACCCTAATGTCGAACTGTAGAAGGTGAGACAGAGAGCGAGGGAGGTCTCTCCTTTCAAACGGGACAAAAGCAATGGAAAATTGTGCGTTTCAGTAGAGTAAATATTGAGAGTAGGGAGACATGAATGTTGAGAAGAAAGGCATTTCTGGGCCATGTCTGTGTAGCGGTGCCAAAGGAGCCTGCGTCATCTGATCCATTGTTTAGTGAACGGGGGGATCAGTAAGCAAGTGGTTCGCCGGCCCGGCCCCTCTCCCTCCTCTCTCCCCAGCTGTAGCCTCTTCTCTGTTTATGTTTGCAAGGCCCTTGCCTTGAAGTGGGACTACACAAGCAAAGCCCCACCATATGTGAGTGGAGTGGAGTGCGCTCCAACCTCTCTTGCGTGCACAATCACTTTCTCTCTCTTTCTTTCTCCCCATCTATCTCTGTAATGTGGGGTCCTCTGTCTGCCCCTCTCTCTCTACCCCTCTTTCTCTCTCTCCATTTCTCCCTCTCTCTGCCTCTCTCCCTCTTTCTTCATCTCTCTKCCTCTCTCTCACTCCATTTCTCCCTCTCTCTCCATCTCTCGTACTTTCTCTGTCTTTCCTGCTCCCCTCCTGCTTGCCGAAAGTTCACCTTGTCCTTGACAGCACGCTCTTTAGGAGGAGATGAAAGGTAGGAATTTATATTCTTGAGTTTCAAAGACCTGCATCGAAGGACAGGGAGGATGGGTGGTATTACTTTGGAGGGAAATAATTACGCTTTGAAACGAGGTGAAAATCCTTTTTGATGTTCACAAAAACAAAAGTTGAGGGATATGGTGGAAATTATGTCACAGAAACATGTCAGAGAATGTAAATGTTCAAATATTTATTGTGGTGTGTCATACTTATACGTATATAGATTCTCTTTTTTTTTTATTTTATTTTTTTTCTACCATGTTATTGACTTGTTTATTGTTTACTCCATGTGTAACTCTGTGTTGTCTGTTCACACTGCTATGCTTTATCTTGGCCAGGTCGCAGTTGCAAATGAGAACTTGTTCTCAACTAGCCTACCTGGTTAAATAAAGGTGAAATAAAAATAAATAATTTTGTCATGGTTCCTGTCCAGGATGTCCTAGTTCAGCTCTGATGACTATTCTGGGCCTGCTCCAGCCTGTGTGTTGGGGTGATCTGGCCTGGTCCATAATGTGTGTTGAGTTGATCTGGCCTGGTCCATAACCATGCGTGTTGAGGTGGTCCGGCCTGGTCCATAACCATGCATGTTGAGGTGGTCCGGCCTGGTCCATAATCATGCGTGTTGAGGTGGTCCGGCCTGGTCCATAACCATGCGTGTTGAAGTGGTCCGGCCTGGTCCATAAACATTCGTGTTGAGGTGGTTCGACCTGGTCCATAACCATGCATGTTGAGGTGGTTCGACCTGGTCCATAACCATGCATGTTGGGTGGGCCGTGGTGTCTGTGTGCTTGTTTTGGACGCTCATTGGACTCTTTCCTCCCTGTTTACTTCAAAAACAAGCACTCAGCCTTAAAAGACAGCTAGGCTTTTGTTCTGTCCTCTCGCCCACCCACACAGGACCACTATATTTCATTTTTTCATACCCTCCCCTTCTTGTGTTCATCACTGAATGGACAATACTGGATAGGTGACTCAACACATGTGCCCGGCAGGGATGCGTGCTCAGCCTCCTTCTGTACTCCCTGTTCACCCACGACTGCGTGGCCAAACGACACCAACATCATCAAGTTTTTCTGATGATACCACAGTTGTAGGCCTGATCACTAACAACAATGACTCAGCCTACACGGAGGTCAGAGAACTGGCATTGTGGTGCCAGGACAGTAACCTCTCCCTCAACATCGGCAAAACAAAGGAATTGATTATCGACGTCAGGAAGCAGAGAGGTAGCCTTGCAAGCCATCTGTGCAGCGTTTCATGCAAGTTTACATGAAACGCTGCACGGATATCAATAATGTAAGCCTGGGGGATAAGGTCGCTTTGTGAGGCTAACAGAGAGGAGGACATGCCCCAATCCACATCGACGGGACTGCAGTGGAGAGAGCCAGACGTTTTAAGTTCCTTAGCGTAAAATCATCTTGGACCCCACACACCCCAGCCAAAGACTGTTCACTCTCCCAAAGACTGTTCACTCTCCCAAAGACTGTTCACACCCCAGCCAAAGACTGTTCACTCTCCCAAAGACTGTTCACTCTCCCAAAGACTGTTCACTCTCCAGACTGTTCACTCCCAAAGACTGTCCACTCTCCAAAGACTGTTCACACCCCAGCCAAAGACGTTCACGTCTCCCAAAGACTGTTCACTCTCCCAAAGCTGTTCACTCTCCAGACTGTTCACTGACCCCAGCCAAAGACTGTTCACACTCTCCCAAAGACTGTTCACCTCCAATCTGTTCCACCCCAAAGACTGTTCACACCCCAAGACTGTTCACTCTCCAAAAGACTGTTCACACCCAGCCAAAGACTGTTCACTCTCCCAAAGACTGTTCACTCTCCCAAAGACTGTTCACTCTCCAAAGACTGTTCACTCTCCAAAGACCTGTTCACTCTCCCCAAAGACTGTTCACTCTCCCAAAGACTGTTCACACCCCAGCCAAAGACTGTTCACTCTCCCAAAGACTGTTCACACCCCAGCCAAAGACTGTTCACTCTCCCAAAGACTGTTCACTCTCTTACTGCTGGGCAGACGATATCGGAGCATTGGGTCTCGGACCACCATGCGCAGAGACAGTTTTTACCCACAAGCCATCAGCCTGCTGAATACTTGAACTGGGATTGAGCCTACGCACCTTAGCACACATGCACTCACTCATTGTCACACACAAACACACACACACACGCACATTCACACTACACATGCATCACGACAGTTGCTGCTAGACTTCTATTTATTATTGCTAAAAATACAGCACAATTTAAACACTTTGCTCTCCATWTTATCCTCCCCAAAACACAAGGAAATGTTGTACTAAACATTTGTTGAGTGCCTTCATGCATTTGTATTTTATTTTTATTCCATTGAGCTTAAAATTTTTTGTGGCATTATTGAGAGGGAACCTGCAAGTCAGCGTTCTGCTTAGAGTCACATTGGCACAAGCTTTTTGAGATTTGGTTGGGGAACCCTCCCACCTTTCGGGCAAAACAAATATATTTCAATTTTAAAACTAATTTCATGCAATTGTACTCCTTTTGCCAGTGGGCGGAGAGAAGCTTTTGCATGCTTGATGCACATTTACTGTAATTCTGCACATTTTGCCATGACTTATGCCATGATCATAATGATATCTGACAGAGAGTGTCTAACAAAATCAATGGGGACCCCCTGGAGGTCAGGGCCCCTGGGCACATGCCCAAGGTTTAGATAGCTGGCTAGACTACCGTACCTAGCAATCTAAAACATGTTCGCTGACATGGGCTAATTGAGTGACTGTCAGTGACTGGCATAACAAGAGAGAAACTGCTGATGCAATACCAAATTTTGAAGTTGCACCATATGAATTATATTATTCTAACTCTCAACATTAAGCTGAGTCCCTACTGAGTTCCTAAAAACACAGCGCATAGCCTGGGTATAGGCAGATTACTTCATCCGACTCTCTATCTATTTATCTCCTTCTCTCGCCCTGTCTCTCTCTTATTCTCTCACTCACCTGTTCTTGCTCTCTCCCCATCAAACATACAGTTTTAAATGCTGAACTTGTGCCAACGTGACAAGGGTTCAATTGACTCATCACTTGATCCATGAAAAGGCTTTGAAATAGAACACTGAAAGGTGGTATTTAACGTGTTCAAGGTCCCACCATATAATGACCCAGTACCTCAGGTGTGGAAAGTCCAATCAATGAACACAATAAACGGAACACTTTTGATTTCAGGAGAAAGTGACATTCATCCTTCAAACTGTGGGTTGGAAGGAGAACGTACAGTAGCGTGAGTAACTACTAGTCTGTGTCAAACAGATCTGTCACTGGAAACTCCCTGTGTTTCACCAGGCAGACACTTGTGGTGTTCTCTACTGTGTGTGTGGTGCCTAATTCTTTCTAACCAGAGATGAATCTGTACTAATTGTGCCATTGGAACTGCTGTGAAAGGTGTATATTGAGTGCCCTCTAGTGGCTCTAGTTGCCATAGCACTCTGTCATCCAACCTGGGTGCTGGGTCTATCCACTTGGAATGAAACTGAACTCAAACGGGGAAGGACTGACTACATGAACTTGGCCAAGAAAAAACGCTTGTTTTCCTTTTCAATTGTGTAACGTTTTACTATGTTTATGCTATGGTTTGCACTAGTGATGTACAAGTCGACTCATAACCTGCAGTCCCCGCGGTCATAGTTTTATCTGGGTGGGATGAATAAACAGAAAACAACACCTTAAAAAATACATAAATGTAAACTGTCATTCTTGTGCAATTTATATCTATAGGTTGAGGTTTTTCTTTCATTATTTTAGGCTATCTGGCATGAGTGTATAAGCCTAAGGTTTGGACAGGGGTGTCAAACTCATTCCATGAAGGGCCTAGTGTCTGTAGGTTTGAGTTTTTTCCTTTCAATTAAGACCTAGACAACCAAGTGAGGGGAGTTCCTACTAATTAGAAACCTTAATTCATTAATCAAGTACAAGGAAGGAGCGAAAACCCACAGCCCTAGTTTGACACTGGTCTTTATGGCTAACATGCTGACTAGACCGGGCAGGCACTTCTGTCTGCGTGCGCCATCTTACGCAGGTTGATTTTGTTCATCCACACCAGAGGCGATCAGGACACGCAGGTTGATTTTGTTCATCCACACCAGAGGCGATCAGGACACGCAGGTTGATTTTGTTCATCCACACCAGAGGCGATCAGGACACGCAGGTTGATTTTGTTCATCCACACCAGAGGCGATCAGGACACGCAGGTTGATTTTGTTCATCCACACAGAGGCGATCAGGACACGCAGGTTGATTTTGTTCATCCACACCAGAGGCGATCAGGACACGCAGGTTGATTTTGTTCATCCACACCAGAGGCGATCAGGACACGCAGGTTGATTTTGTTCATCCACACCAGAGGCGATCAGGACACACAGGTTGAAATATTGAAACAAACTCAGAACCAACTATACTAATTTGGAGACAGGTTGAAATGCATAAAACACTCATTTAACATGCTGATCCCCCCCCACTCCCGTTGCAAAACATAAATGTACATATACATGTTATTCAATCATTGCAAGTCCCGCATCTCCCATCTCCTTTTAGTAGCATATTACCACATGGGTGATTGAAAGATGAACTGAGGTCCACACTTCAGTCCAGTTGGTGGTGGTAATGCACCTTAAAGTTGTTTGCCAGCCGCCATATAAAGTCCAAAGAAGAAGAAGAAGAAGACTGAAGGAAGAGAGTACTAGGAACTAACTCAGTTTACGCTTTTATCTGTGGATTAATTGTCGGAGTAGAGGACTTTTTGCATTTCAGGTAAAATAACAATCCAATGTTTATATCCCAGGACAAATTAGGAAGCTAGCTAAATTGCCATGAATGTTTAATGCTTTTTGATTTGTCCCCAAATGAATATAGTTGGTTCAGAGTTAGTTTTGATATTTCAACCTGCATGTCCTGATGTGTCTTGTGTGGATGGACAAAATCAACTTGCGTATGCCCGGTCTAGTCAGCATGTAACTGTAGGCGGACCAAATACCCTACACCAAGCCAAATAGACTCGTTTTTTCCCTCTGTGTATCAAAATKAACTATGTCAGAGTTGAATTCAATAAGGGAAATTCTGCAAAATGAAGAGTTGACAATAACGAGGGACAGAAAATAAATGTTTGAGAGAGATTTGCTGAAGTGGTGGAAGAGGATGATAGCAGTATGTTATGTGTGAAGATTGTGAGGTGCTATACAAATTCCACAGTCACAAGATGGGGATTTTAAATAGGCCTATGGCACCTCAAAGGAATTGTAGTCTACTGTTCAGATGGGTTAAAGCTACAATATGTAACTTTTTGGGCAACCCAACCAAATTCACATAGAAGTGTGATTTATAGATCTTTCCTTCTCATTGAAAGCAAGTCAAAGAAGCGGTAGATCTGTTCTATATGCGCTATTTCTATAATTCCCATTCTTAAGTTTCGTTTTTGCCTGGTCTAACCTCTCACATAGCCTTCATATTAACTCCTGAAGAATTAGGCATTTCCCTCAGTAAAATTATACACCAAATGTATGCAAAATGTTGGAGAAATACAATTTCTTTCATTCAGCATCTTGATAAAATGAGAATGAATGCACAGTTAGATGCCTTCTGTAGGGGTGCTATCTTAATCATTTTAATCAGCATCATAAAAGCTGATAGTATTTCAACCACATAAAATATGCATCCAAGCCAAACCGAAATCTTATCAGAAACATGTTGGTCATTTCACAGCTTTCTGTTTCCTTAGAACCAGTCAAACTGATGTCATTTAGAAAGGTTTTCTGTGCAAAATGTCTGTTTCTTTTATTTGTTATGGCATTTTCTCCCTGGCCCCTAAACGTCTTTGCTCCCCGACAGCAGAGATGACAGAGAACTTTACCGATGTCAAATAGATTGAGGCATTCATTCTATCGATTTGTGTCATTATTCTGGTGAGCAAGGGTTTATTTAGTATTCTAGGGAAACATATTAGGGAAGAAGAGAAGCTGAATGTAGGCCTGTCTAATTATAGACATGTTGACTAACAGCCTACCAAAATGTCGGTAAATATAAGCAGAAACATATCTAAATCAGGAAAATTACGTAAAAAATGTATCGGCTGTCTCTGCCTATACTATAGCTTATTTTCTATATTAGCCGGTTAGGCTAGGGTGCATGCCTCAGTTTTCACTTCATCACAAAGTTGGGAAGATGTGGATGGGTTATTAGCAATAGAATCCCACAGTGGAGGTGTCATAAACCCATTAAACTTAGCAGTCAAACAGGGAAATGGTTCCAATAATTTTACCACCATTTTGCCCATAGGGTATTTTGGAAACATTTAAAATAAGGGCTGTGTTTTGATAGGCTTACCCTGGCATGACCTTTTGATAACTATGTACAGTCGTGGCCAAAAWTTTTGAGAATGACACAAATATTAATTTCCACAATGTTTGCTGCTTCAGTGTCTTTAGATATTTTTGTCAGATGTTACTGTGGAATACTGAAGTATAATTATAAGCATTTCATAAGTGTCAAAGGCTTTAATTGACAATTACATGAAGTTGATGCAAAGAGTCAATATTTGCAGTGTTGACCCTTCTTTTTCAAGACCTCTGCAATCCGCCCTGGCATGCTGTCAATTAACTTCTGGGCCACATCCTGACTGATGGCAGCCCATTCTTGCATAATAAATGCTTGGAGTTGGCCAGAATTTGTGGGTTTGTAAGTCCACCCGCCTCTTGAGGATTGACCACAAGTTCTCAATGGGATTAAGGTCTGGGGAGTTTCCTGGCCATGGACCCAAAATATTGATGTTTTTTTCCCCGAGCCACTTAGTTATCACTTTTGCCTTATGGCAAGGTGCTCCATCATGCTGGAAAAGGCATTGTTCGTCACCAAACTGTTCCTGGATGGTTGGGAGAAGTTGCTCTCGGAGGATGTGTTGGTACCATTCTTTATTCATGGCTGTGTATGTACTAAGGCAAAATTGTGAGTGAGCCCACTCCCTTGGCTGAGAAGCAACCCCACACATGAATGGTCTCAGGATGCTTTACTGTTGCCATGACAACGGACTGATGGTAGCGCTCACCTTGTCTCCTCCGGACAAGCTTTTTTTCTGGATGCCCCAAACAATCGGAAAGAGAATTCATCAGAGAAAATGACTTTACCCCAGTCCTTAGCAGTCCAATCCCTGTACCATTTGCAGAATATCAATTTGTCCCTGATGTTTTTCCTGGAGAGAAGTGGCTTCTTTGCTGCCCTTCTTGACACCAGGCCATCCTCCAAAAGTCTTCGCCTCACTGTGTGTGCAGATGCACTCACACCTGCCTGTTGCCATTCCTGACCAAGCTCTGTACTGGTGGTGCCCCGATCCCKCAGCTGAATCAACTTTAGGAGACAGTCCTGGCGCTTGCTGGACTTTCTTGGGTGCCCTGAAGCCTACTTCACAACAATTGAACCGCTCTCCTTGAAGTTCTTGATGATCCGATAAATGGTTGATTTAGGTGCAATCTTACTGACAGCAATATCCTTGCCTGTGAAGACCTTTTTTGTGCAAAGCAATGATGACGGCACGTGTTTCCATGCAGGTAACCATGGTTGACAGAGGAAAAACAATGATTCCAAGCACCACCCTCCTTTTGAAGCTTCCAGTCTGTTATTCGAAATCAATCAGCATGAMAGAGTGATCTCCARCCTTGTCCTCGTCAACACTCACACCTGTGTTAATGAGAAAATCACTGACATGATGTCAGCTGGTCCTTTTGTGGCAGGGCTGAAATGCAGTGGAAATGTTTTTGGGGGATTCAGTTCATTTGCATGTCAAAGAGGGACATTGCAATTAATTGCAATTCATCGGATCACTCTTCATAACATTCTGGAGTATAAGCAAATTGCCATCATACAAACTGAGGCAGCAGACTTTGTGAAAATTAATATTTGGGATTTTGGATTTTTGGATTTCTATTTGCCATATATTTGTGTTATTCAAAACTTTTGGCCACGACTGTACATACTTWTTTTTTTTCAAATATACCTTTATTCTCCGCAAACCATACCACCCCTCCCCCAATTGGAGTAAACAAATAAACAATAACACTTGCACGGAACCCAAACCGGCTGCGCGCGTGCGCCATCGTTCGCTATTGTGCATAAATGTATTTTGTCCCCCTACACCAAGCGCAATCACGACATGCAGGTTAAAATATCAAAACAAACTCTGAACCAATTACATTATTATGGGGACAGGTCGAAAAGCATTAAACATGTATGGCCTTTTAAATAAAACTCTGTTTTTATTCCATGTTAAGGTGCGGTGAGAAGAAACTGGCTCACGTCAAATGCAACAGACCAAGAAGTCTTAACTCAAATAAATATAGTGTGTCATGATTTAGTTTACTATAGGAATAGGCCTGTGCTCAAACTGGAGCCAATAGCACAGTTCAGTTTACAGGCGTGAGCTGTCTGGATATCTTTACAACTGCTTGAGGTCTATAATTTCCATCCGGTTGTGCGTTTCCCGAAACAAAAGTGTTTCCAGCAATTCTGAGCGACGGGGAGGACAAAATAAATAAACAGTGGTACTTACAGATAGAGAATGTTTCAGGTCAGTGTAAACTAGCTAGATTATAGAGCCTAGATTCAATCAGACCAAGTGGTTACCGGTGAYAGCCGACACCCGCATAGCTGATGTTTGGCGGTTTCGGAGGTGTACTGTATTGGAGCTGTCAAATCGGTGAGCAGCTGCTCTTGATCATTGCCGCGAAGCCACAGCATCCCATTTGCATTAGAAGTTGAGCATGTGTAGGATGTATAGAATAATGACGCTCAAATTAAAAAGCATTAAACGAAGTAATGAGGATTTCTATCAACCTAATCGAGGTGTAGATTACATCTCACATTCCAGTGTTCCAACTTGTAAACAGGGCTGCATGGGATTTCTCTTAATGTGATTCCGTGCAGCCAATTTGACAGCTCTAACGCAGTTCAACYTCATCCACTGCCAAAACAACCACTATGCAGATGTCGACTAAAGGGGATCTGATTGAATTGAGCCCTTGTTCAAGCAAACCGCTATCCCTTTTCTCTCTCACACACACACTTGCTGACAATGTGAGCGATAAAAAAAATTGTAGTCAGAGCTAGGGAAGGATTTTGCAGTGTGTTCTTCTATCCTGGTGTCCACCTAAAATTGATTTCCATTCAAAATCTTATTTCCCTAACCTTAACCCAAATCCTACACCTAACCACTTACCATAACCCTCATTGTAACTCTAAACTCTAAACCTAACCCCCAAGCWTAAAATAGCCTTTGTCTTCATGGGGACATGGGAAATGTCCCCACGGGGGAGAATTTCTTGTTTTACTATCCTTGTGGGGACTTTCGGGGATTTTAGGTCCCCACAAAGATAGAACATAACGTGTTTGTCTTGTGTATTGAGCACTTCAATAATTTTCTTCAGTGATGTCTTTTGCTTTCGGAATTATAAAAAATAAATAAAAATCACCTTTATTTAACCAGGTAGGCTAGTTGAGAACAAGTTCTCATTTACAACTGTGACCTGGCCAAGAWAAAGCAAAGCAGTTTGACACATACAACAACACAGAGTTACACATGGAATAAACAAACATACAGTCAATAATACAGTAGAAAAAACAGTGTGTGCAAATGAGTTAAGTTAAGGGAGGTAAGGCAATAAAATAGGCCATAGTGGCGAGGTAATTACGATATAGCAATTAAACACTGGAGTGATAGATGTGCAGAAGATGAATGTGCAAGTAGAGATACTGGGGTGCAAAGGAGCAAAATAAATAAATAAATACAGTATGGGGATGAGGTATTTGGATGGGCTATTTACAGATGTGCTATGTACAGGTGCAATGATCTGTGAGCTGCTCTGACAGCTGGTGCTTGAAGTTAGTGAGGGAGATATGAGTCTCCAGCTTCAGCGATTTTTGAAGTTTGTTCCAGTCACTGGCAGCAGAGAACTGGAAGGAAAGGTGGCCAAAGGAGGATTTGGCTTTGGAGGTGACCAGTGAAATATACAAAATCAAATCAAATCAAATTTATTTCTCACATACACATGGTTAGCAGATGTTAATGCAAGTGTAGCGAAATGCTTGTGCTTCTAGTTCCGACCATGCAGTAATATCTAACAAGTAATATCACCTAACAATTCCACAACAACTACCTTATACACACAAGTGTAAAGGAATGAATACGAATATGTACATAAAAATATATAAATGAGTGATGGCCGAACGGCATTGGCAAGATGCAGTAGATTGTATAGAGTACAGTATATACATATGAGATGAGTAATGTAGGGTATGAAAACATTATATGAAGTGGCATTGTTTAAAGTGGCTAGTGATACATTACATCAAGATGGCAAGATGCAGTAGATGGTATAGCGTACAGTATATACATATGAGACGAGTAATGTAGGGTATGAGAACATTATRTAAAGAGACTAGTGATAAATTGATTACATAAATTTTTCCATTATTAAAGTGGCTGGAGTTGAGTCAATATGTTGGCAGCAGCCACTCAATGTTAGTGATGGCTGTTTAACAGTCTGATGGCCTTGAGATAGAAGCTGTTTTTCAGTCTCTCGGTCCCCGCTTTGATGCACCTGTACTGACCTCCTGTGACATCGGGTGGTGTAGGTGTCCTGGAGGGCAGGTAGTTTGCACCCGGTGATGCGTTGTGCAGACCTCACTACCCTCTGGAGAGCCTTCCGGTTATGGGCGGAGCAGCTGCCGTACCATTTACATTTACATTTAAGTCATTTAGCAGACGCTCTTATCCAGAGCGACTTACAAATTGGGCGGTACCAGGCGGTGATACAGCCCGACAGGATGCTCTCGATTGTGCATCTGTAAAAGTTTGTGAGTGTTTTTGGTGACAAGCCGAATTTCTTCAGCCTCCTGAGGTTGAAGAGGCGCTGCTGCGCCTTCTTCACCACGCTGTGCGTGTGGGTGTACCATTTCAGTTTGTCCGTGATGTGTATGCAGAGGAACTTAAAACTCTCCATCCTCTCCACTACTGTCCCGTCAATGTAGATAGGGGGCTGCTCCCTCTGCTGTTTCCTGAAGTCCACGATCATCTCCTTTGTTTTGTTGACATTGAGTGTGAGGTTATTTTCCTGACACCACACTCCGAGGGGCCTCATCTCCTCCCTGTAGGCCGTCTCGTCGTTGTTGGTAATCAAGCCTACCACTGTAGTGTCGTCTTCAAACTTGATGATTGAGTTGGAGGCCTGCATGGCCACGCAGTTGTGGGTGAACAGGGAGTACAGGAGAGGGCTGAGAACGCACCCTTGTGGGGACCCAGTGTTGAGGGTCAGCGTGGTGGAGATGTTGTTACCTACCCTCACCACCTGGGGGCAGCCCGTCAGGAAGTCCAGGACCTAGTTGCACAGGGCGTGGTCGAGACGCAGGGTCTCGAGCTTAATGGCGAGTTTGGAGGGTACTATGGTGTTAAATGCTGAGCTGTAATCGATGAACAGCATTCTTACATAGGTATTCCTCTTGTCCAGATGGGTTAGGGCAGTGTGCAGTGTGATGGCGATTGCGTCGTGTGTGGACCTATTGGGACGGTAAGCAAATTGGAGTGGGTCTAGGGTGTCAGGTAGGGTGGAGGTGATATGGTCCTTGACTAGTCTCTCAAAGCACTTCATGATGACGGAAGTGAGTGCTGCAGTGCGGTAATCATTTAGCTCAGTTACCTTAGCTTTCTTGGGAACAGGAACAATGTTGGCCCTCTTGAAGCATGTGGGGACAGCAGACTGGGATAAGGTTTGATTGAATATGTCTGTAAACACACCAGCCAGCTGGTCTGCGCATGCTCTGAGGACGTGGCCGGGGATGCTGTCTGGGTCTGCAGCCTTGCGAGGGTTAACAYGTTTAAATGTTTTACTCACGTTGGCTACAGTGAAGGAGAGCCTGTAGGTTTTGGTAGCGGGCCGTGTCAGTGGCACTGTATTGTCCTCAAAGCGAGCAAAAAAGTTGTTTAGTCTGTCTGGGAGCAAGACATCCTGGTCTGCGACGGGGCTGGTTTTTCTTTTGTAGTCCGTGATTGACTGTAGACCCTGCCACATACCTCTCGTGTCTGAGCCGTTGAATTGTGACTCCACTTTGTCTCTGTACTGACGTTTAGCTTGTTTGATTGCCTTGCGGAGGGAAGAGCTACACTGTTTGTATTCGGTCATGTTTCCGGTCACCTTGCCCTGACTAAAAKCAGTGGTTCGTGCGTTCAGTTTTGCGCGAATGCTGCCATCAATCCACGGTTTCTGGTTGGGGAATGTTTTAATAGACTCTGTGGGTACAACATCACCGATGCACTTGTTAATAAACTCACACACCGAATCAGCGTATTCGTCAATGTTGTTGTTCGCCGCAATGCGGAACATATCCCAGTCCACGTGATCGAAGCAATCTTGAAGCGTGGAATCCGATTGATCGAACCAGCGTTGAACAGACCTGAGTGCGGGTGCTTCCTGTTTTAGTTTCTGTCTATAGGCTGGGAGCAACAAAATGGAGTCGCGGTCAGCTTTTCCGAAGGGAGGGCGGGGGAGGGCCTTATATGCGTTGCGGAAGTTAGAATAACAGTGGTCTAGGGTTTTGCCAGTCCTGGTAGCACAATCRATACGCTGATAGAATTTGGGGAGCCTTGTTTTCAGATTAGCCTTGTTAAAATCCCCGGCWACAAAAAATGCAGCCTCAGRATATGTGGTTTCCAGTTTACATAGAGTCCAATGAAGTTCTTTCAGGGCCGTCGATGTGTCTGCTTGGTGTGGAATATCGACGACTGTGATTATGATCGAAGAGAATTCTCTTGGTAGATAATGCGGTCKGCATTTGATTGTGAGGAATTCTATGTCAGGTGAACAAAAGGACTTGAGTTCCTGTATGTTGTTATGATCACACCACGTCTCGTTAATCATAAGGCACACACCCCCACCCTTCTTCTTACCAGAGAGAYGCTTGTTTCTGTCAGCGCGATGCGTGAAGAAACCAGGTGGCTGTACCGACTCAGATAGCGTGTCTCGAGTGAGCCATGTTTCCGTGAAACAAAGAACGTTACAGTCTCGGATGTCTCTCTGAAATGCTACCCTTGCTCGGATTTCGTCTACCTTGTTGTCAAGAGACTGGACATTGGCGAGTAGTATGCTCGGGAGCGGTGCGCGATGTGCCCGTCTACTGAGCCTGACCAGAAGACCGCTCCGTCTGCCCATTCTACGGCGCAGTTGTTTTGGGTCGCCGGCTGGGATCTGATCCATTGTCCTGGGTGGTAGGCTAAACAGAGGATCCGCTTCGGGAAAGTCGTATTCCCGGTCGTAATGTTGGTGAGTTGACGTTGCTCTTATATCCAATAGTTCCTACCGACTGTATGTAATAAAACCTAAGATTACCTGGGGTAACAATGTAAGAAATAACACATAAAAAAACCAAATACTGCATAGTTTCCTAGGAACGCGAAGCAAGGCGGCCATCTCTGTCGGCGCCGGAAGTACATATAACTGCTGGAGCGCGTGCTGTGGGTGGGTGCTGCTATGGTGACCAGTGAACTGAGATAAGGCGGGGTTTTACCTAGCAAAGACTTGTAGATGACCCGGAGCCAGTGGGTTTGGCAATGACTATAAAGCGAGGGCCAGCCAACGAGAGCATACAGGTCGCAGTGGTGGGTAGTATATGGGGCTTTGGTGACAAAACGGATGGCACTGTGATAGACTGCATCCAATTTGTTGAGTAGAGTGTTGGAGGCTATTTTGTAAATGACATTGCCAAAGTCAAGGATCGGTAGGATAGTCAGTTTTACGAGGGTATGTTTGGCAGCATGAGTGAAGGATGCTTTGTTGCAAAATAGGAAGCCAATTCTAGATTTCATTTTGGATTGGAGATGCTTAATGTGGGTCTGGAAGGAAAGTTTACAGTCTAACCAGACACCTAGGTATTTGTAGTTGTCCACATATTCTTGGTCAGAACCGTCCAGAGTAGTGATGCTGGATGGGCGGGCAGGTGCGGGCAGCGATCGGTTGAAGAGCATGCATTTAGTTTTACTTGCATTTAAGAGCAGTTGGAGGCCATGGAAGGACAGTTGAATGGCATTGAAGCTCGTCTGGAGGTTAGTTAGCACAGTGTCCAAAGAAGGGCCACAGGTATACAGAATGGTGTCGTCTGTGTAGAGGTGGATCAGAGAATCACCAGCAGCAAGAGCGACATCATTGATGTATACAGAGAAGAGAGTCGGCCCGAGAATTGAACCCTGTGGCACCCCCTTAGAGACTGCCAGAGGTCCGCACAACAGGCCCTCCGATTTGACACACTGAACCCTATCAGAGAAGTAGTTGGTGAACCAGGTGAGGCAATCATTTGAGAAACCAAGGCTGTTGAGTCTGCCAAAAAGAATGTGGTGATTGACAGAGTCGAAAGCCTTGGTCAGGTTGATGAAGACGGCTGCACAGTATTGTCTCTTATTGATGGAAGTTATATCGTTTAGGACCTTGAGCGTGGCTGAGGTGCACCCATGACCAGCTCGGAAGCCAGATTGCATAGCGGAGAAGGTTAGGTGGGATTAGAAATGGTCGGTGATCTGTTTGTTAACTTGGCTTTTGAAGACCTTAGAAAGGCAGGGAAGGATAGATGTAGGTCCGTAGCAGTTTGGGTCTAGAGTGTCTCCCCCTTTGAAGAGGGGGAAGAATGCGGCAGCTTTCCAATCTTTGGAATCTCAGACGATACGAAAAAGAGGTTGAACAGGCTAGTAATGTCTTCTTTGTATTGCTGTAATTATGTCTCACGTGTGTACAGGTCACTTAATTCAGGGGAAGCTCTGGCCCAATGAAGGTGGCTCAGGGAATTTGCTGTCCCAAATGAGGCTTTCTAATGGAAGATGTCTGGTTTTAATCTAGGGAACCATTGTTGAATTGCTGGCTGACATGCGGTTACACATTGGGTCATCTCTGGCTGGCTTAAGGCACCCGTATCTGGGCCACTTCAGGACCGTAATTCCATACCAAATGTGGACCGGAAGAAGGTGGTCATTGAGGGCCAGGTCCATCCCAGATACATTTTGTTATCTTGGTAGGGTTTGGCTCAGGGCTATGACTAGCTTTAAGGTCACGGCTGTACAATGTATTACCATTTTAGGCTTAGGGTTAGCACTGTTATCCTACCCCTCTTTGGAGCCAAGGTGCGGGAATTAGGCTTTGGGCATCTCTGGATCAATTTGGGCAGCGGTCTAAGGCACTGCATCTCAGTGCAAGAGGCGTCACTACAGTCCCTGGTTTGATTCCAGGCTGTATCACATCCGGCCGTGATTGGGAGTCCCATAGGGTGGAGCACAATTGTCCCAGTGTCGTCTGGGTTTGGTCGTCGCTTGTGATGACGATAAACTGCCACTAGATAGTGACACAGACTAAAAACAATACATGTTACATTCTTTGAAATAATGTTAGCCATCCTAATATGCTCCCATTACTGTGCTTTATCAGTGAGACACACACGACATGCTGAACAATGTGTGTGTGTGTGTGTGTGTGCTTGCCTGCCTTCTTTTGCGAGTGCGTGCATATGTGTGTGTATGTCTGTCTGTCTCCCCTGTGTCTTGCTGTGTGTTGATAATGAGAGTGACAGACTGTTTGTTTCCCTCCTCTAGCTCAATCTCTTTCTCTCTCTGTCTCGGTCTTGAAGGGACTCCGACAGTAATATGCAGAACGAGGGAAGATTTTGGTCTCGGTCAATCTAACCTCCTCCCTCTCAACATCTATCATCTCTCCTTCTCATCTCTCCTTCTCATCTCTCCCTTTCTTCCTCTATCTACTGTATATTCTCTGACTCTATTCCCATCTTTCTCCCTCTAATTCATCATGTCCAATCACTCCAGTCACACTGTGCTTAGCCAGTCAACCTGCTCTGACAAGCTGGAACAACATCAGCTACCGGTAAGTGGGATGGAAAGTTATATTTGCTTCTTATTCTTATAAGTGGCCTTGTTGATTAGCTGTTGTTCACATCATCCCACAGTTGAGGTTTATATTTTTGAAAGCTTATATATGAATATTTTTAGTGATTTACTAAAGAGTGTAGACAGACAGACTGGCTGTCTGGTCATTCAATCGCCATCCTGTCTGTCTCGCAGCCTGGATGAGACTACACTGATACGAGTTACAGACACACTGTGTGTGTTAGTGTAGATATGGCTCCAGTCTCACGTCTTCACTCTGTTCTTCAATGAAAATTATTAGGAGTGTTCTTTACAACCAGGTCACACATGATACAAGTCAGTATTCCACGTAGGGACTTTCTCTGAGGATGTTGGGCGATGATGTGGAAACCTGCCACTAGGGGCAAAAGTGAGCACTGTTACCTTCAAGTAGGTTTCAGTTTTCATATCGAATTGTATTTGTCACATGCACCAAATACAACAGATGTAGACCTTACAGTGAAATGCTAACCTGTGCCCCCGCATATTGACTCTGTACCGGTACTTACTGTATATAGCCTTGCTACAGTTATTTGAATGCTGCTCTTTTAATTATTTTTAAATGTTTTACTTATTTTTTTTACTTCACTTTTTTCTTAAACAATCTCAGTTGCTCTCCACACTTTCCTCACCCACCTAGATAAGAGGAATACCTATGTGAGAACTCTGTTCATTGACTACAGCTCAGAGTTCAACACCATTGTCCCCTCTAAGTTTGTCACCAAGCTTAGGATTCTGGGTCTGAACACCTCCCTTGCAACTGGATCCTGTACTTCCTAACCGGCTGACYCCATGTGGTGAGGGTAGGCAACATCCCCTCTGCCACGCTGACCCTCAACACAGGGGCCCCACAGGGTTGTGTGCTTAGTCCTCTCCTGTACTCCCTGTTCACCCACGACTGTGTTGCCACGCACTACTCCAACACCATCAAGTTTGCTGACGACACGACAGTGGTAGGCCTGATCAAAGGCGACGATGAGTCAGCTTACAGGGAGGAGGTCAGTGACCTGGTAGTGTGGTGCCAGAGCAACAATCTCTCCCTTAAAGTCAGTAAGACCAAGGAGCTGAACGTGGACTACAGGAAACAGGGGGAACGAGCACACCCCCATCCACATCAACGGGGCTGCAGTAGAGCAGGTCGAGAGCTTCAAGTTCCTCGGTGTCCAAATCACTAGACTTTAAATGGTCCAAACACACGCACACAGTCGTGAAGAAGGCGTGACGGCGGCTCTTCCCCCTCAGGAGGAAAGTTTGGCCCTCAAACCCTCAAAGTTCTACAGCTGTACCATAGAGAGCATTTTGACTGGCTGCATCACTGCCTGGTATGGCAATAGCACTGCCCTTGATCACATGGCGCTACAGAGGGTCGTGCAGACAGCCCAGTACATCACTGGGGCCGAGGTCCCTGCTATCCAGGACATCTATATCAGGCGGTGTAGTAGGAAGACCTGTAAAATCTGCTATCAAAATGGCTACGCGGACTTTCTGAGTTCATCTTGTATCTTTATTGACTTTTTATTTATGCACTGTCTCTGTGCACACTCACAGCCCCCCCCCCCCCACACACACACTCCATAATGTATCTCATGTAAGTCGCTCTGGATAAGAGCGTCTGCTAAATGACTTAAATGTAAATGTAATTCCTCATCATTTGAATATCTCTGGTACTTGTAATGTTTTTTTAAATGTTGTATTTAGATATTAATGCATTTGATTCATCCACTGTCTTAATGATGGATGGTAATTTGATTTCCAGTCAATAATTTTTTCCCCCAAACGATTGTTGAGAGAAATACGGTCAAACCCATTGGGTATCTCATCACACCCTCATATGCCATATCTTGAAATATGCACATACTGGATGCATGTTTTGGAATATTTTTTATTCTATACAGGCTTCCTTATTTTCACTCTGTCAGTATTGTGGAGTAACTGCAATGTGGTTGGTCCAACCTCAGTTTTCTCCAATCACAGCCATTAAACTCTAACTGTTTTAAAGTCACCAGTGGCCTCATGGTGAATACCCTGATTGGTTTCCTTCCTCTCCGGCAACTAAGTTACAAAGGACACCTGTATCTTTGCAGTGACTGGGTGTAAGGGGCTAGGCATCCCGCTAGCGGSACAACTTCCAGTGAAACTGGAGGGCGCGCACTTCAAATAAATAATCATAAAAATCATGGATATTAAACATTTAGGTACATATGTGTCTTCTATCGGTTGAAAGCTTCAATTCTTGTTAATCTAACTGCACTCTCCGATTTACAGTAGCTATTACAGCGAAAGCATGCCATGCGATTGTTTGAGGATGGCGCCCCACATCAAAATATTTTTTCACCAGCACAGGTTTCATAAATTCACAAATAGCGAATAAATATTCACTTACTTTCTGAAAATCTTCCTCTGATTTGTCATCCAAAGGGTCCCAGCTATAACATGTAGTGTCGTTTTGTTAGATAAAATCCTTCTTTATATCCCAAAAAGTCAGTTTAGTTGGCTCCATCAATTTGAGTAATCCACTCGTTCAACATGCAGAGAAAGGAATCYGAAAATCTACCCCTAAACCTTTTTTCAATAAGTCAAAATAAGTTTCTATTTACCMCTCAGATACGCTAAAATGTAATCAAACTATAATATTTCTTACGGAAAGAAGTWTGYTCAATAGGAAACCGATTTTATCAGGTGCGTCCTGTCTTCATGGCGGGCAAACACGAATTTCCAAGACTATGTCCCTGTACTAAAACTGATATTTCTTCTTCATTTTTTAAGTTACAAGCCTGACACCTTGAACATAGACTACTGACACTATGTGGAAGCCATAGGAATTGCATCCAGGGAGCTAATTTTCGAAATGATCTCGTACTTGCCATTCTAAGAGGATGGTCTCTCAAAACAAAGACATTTCTGGTTGGTTTTTCTTTGGATTTTCTCCTACCATATCTATTGTGTTGTATTCTCCTACATTATTTTTTACATTTCTACAAACTTCAAAGTGTTTTCTTTCCAATGGTACCAATTATATGCATATCCTGGCTTCAGGGCCTGAGCAACAGGCAGTTTACTTTGTGCACGTCATTCAGTGGTCATTCAGTGGAAATTGAGAAAAAAGGTGCCTAGCCCTAAGAAGTTTTAATTTGAAGTGACAAAGTGTAATTAATAACTTCAGCATGCTCAAAGGGATATTCAATATCTGCTTTCTTATTTTTACCCATCGACAATAGGTGCCCTTCTTTGCGAGGCATTGGAAAGCCTCCCTGGTCTTTGWGGTTGAATCTGTGTTTTGAAATTCACTGCTCAACCGAACCTTTGTATGACAATTGTATGTGTGGGGTACAGAGATGGGGTAGTTATTCAAAAATCATGTTAAACACTATTATTGAGCACAGAGTTTGTCCATGCAACTTATGTGACTTGTTAAGGACATTTTTACTCCTGAACTTATTTAGGCTTGCCATAACAAAGGGGTTGAATACCTATTGACTCAAGAAATTTCAGCTTTTAATTTTTATTCATTTGTAAAAATGTCTAAAAACATTATGGGCCATTTACACAATCTCAATTTAATCAATTTCAGGCCGTAACACAACAAAATGTGGAAAAAGTCAAGGGGTGTGAATACTTTCTGAAAGCACAGTATATGATGATAAAATAGTGTATGTGTTGCAAGTGATCTATCACCTATTTCCCCAGTCTTTTCTTCACATATTCCAGTAGACTGTCCTGCATGCTCTCACTATGGAGGATCTGCTTGGGAACAGTCTTTACCATCCAACCCTGTAGGAGGGAGAGAGGCAAGTGGCATGGTTTCAGTGATGGCTCTGACTATACACTGTAAATACTTCTCCTTTCCAAATCTGTAAATGTTCTCATGTGTTTTACCAGTACTGTGTGACAGATGCTGCCGTAGGTCTTGTCCCCGGCTAGGAGGTACTCCAGGGACGACCTGACAAAGTCCTCCGCTGTCAGGGTCACCATGTTGGGCTTCTGGTAGCCCGTCATGGGGGTGGACACGCCAAATGGAGCCACTGCCTGTGACACAGAGATACAGGAAAGATAAATAGAGTAAATCAGACAAATAGAGCAGACAAAGTCAGAGGTCAGTTCCATTTCAATTCAGTCAAGTGGGGAAGTGAATTCAACTTCCAATTGAAAAGTGCCATTTATTTCCCTTGAGTACTTTTTTAAATGATTGATTTAGCTAGAATTTCAATTCACCCGCTAAACTGACGGAATTTCTATAGAATTCACCCCAGCTCTGATAGCAGATCCCCAGTACACAGTCAGTGCACATACGGATCATTTGAGCACCCTTCCCCCATTCATATGAATGTAAAATAGATGCATGCACACTGATGCTTAGATGTATCACTGCACCTGTATCATGACTCCTTTAGCTTTATATTCAGCCTGCAGACCTTGAGAGAACCTCTCCACAAACACCTGGACAARGACCGCCACATAGAAACGTTGAAATCACTTTGGAATTAGTAGTTTGTGTAACAAATAATCAGAATAATTTTTCAACAACTTACTGATCATCCTGTACTTAAATTAAGCTAAGTGAAGCGATTTCAAAGTGAAAGACAGAGCAGATCTGTACTAGCCTTTGATGCGCAGTACATTGTGTATATGGGGGAAGGAACACTGGCCACACCAGAGGAGATGTTCACGATCATTCCCTTCCCTCTGTAAGAGAATATACATCCAAATACATGGCTCTGGTCAGGACTACTCAAGCTCTACTCCTAACATTCATCAACATATGTTCATCAAGCAATTAACAGACAATTTCAGTAAACTGGACTTTTGATTAATTGACAGTGTGAATTCTCAATATTATATTGAGCAAAACCTCTCTCCAAAAACACCTCATCTCCATCCCTGGCAGGACTATWTGGCACATCTGTGGGAKAAAGTATAAGACAAGTCAGTTAAAAACAAGAAGACACCTAAAGCGATACCCATAGACTTCCACTCATTGCGCTAACGCTACTTAGCATTGGCCCGCGAAACAACCTATAACTTCCCTCATACAGGACACAGAGACATAAAAATGGTATCCAAGAGTTCATCTGACTCTGGGGAAGTAGATAAAGGGCGTCATTGCCAACATCCCGAGGTATACCTTTTAAGCATAAACACCTGATGTAATTCAATAGCAGTAGGTCTACCCACCTTGACCAAGGCTTTCACATTGCAGTTGATCACTTTAGTAATTTTCTGGAAGGAAAACAAATACAATAATGAAGTGTGTYTCCCTTTCTTTGTCTTCCGTCTCCCACCAGGTAACATCAATGTAGGTGAGAGGACATGTGAGGTACGAGGTCAGGCTAATAGATAACCAATAGTGTCTGTCTCCTCTCACCTGTTCMAGGTCTTTAGTCTGCAGGAACTTGCAGGGAATATGACTGGGTAGAATCCCCACGTTATTCACTGTGTGGATTGGATAAGATGTTAACTTTCATTGGCATTAGGTAGACCATTTTTGGAGATCATTATTTCTCCTTGTCTTATTTATAATACTATACTTAAGCAATAAGTCCCGAGGAGGTGTGGTATATGGCCAATGTACCACGGCTTAGGGCTGTTCTGAACGCACAACGCAACACGGAGTACCTGGATACAGCCGTTAGCTGTGGTATATTGGCCATATACCACAAACCCGTATTGTGCCTTATTGCTATTAAAAACTTGTTACCAATGTAATTAGAACCTTAAAAATAAAAATATAGATATTTTTTGTCATAGCCGTGGAATATAGTCTGATATACCATGACTTTCAGCCAATCATCATTCAGAGCTCAAACCACCCCGTTTATAATCAAATTTTTAACATTTCCAATAAATACGACTGAATGACACGACTTACTGCACTTACAAAAATCTGAAAACCACGTACCTAATACACCAATATTTAAGCCTTTCAGCTTCTCCTCAATGCACTCGTACATGTCATCCTCAGTGAAGTCGGCTACGATCACTTTCACTTTCTGACCCGTGGTTTCTTCTGTGAAAGAGCAATGTCACGGAATGAAGATCAATAGATACATTATTGATCCCATTGACCTAACATCTAAACAGTCCCCAATGACAATGTTGCTCATCCCAGAAGAAGAAGGATGTTAGTTCCTCCCACCTATCTCCAGTGCCACCCGATCCAGTTTGTCCTTGGTTCTGCTCAGGATCACCACGTTCAGCCCACGTCCTGCCAGCTGCACAAGTGGGATTGAACCACAGGAGTTAGTGATGGAACGTCAGGTAGGATTGAACCACAGGAGTTAGTGATGGACAGACAGGTAGGGTTGAACCACAGGAGTTAGTGATGGACAGACAGGTAGGGTTGAACCACGGGAGTTAGTGATGGAACGACAGGTAGGGTTGAACCACAGGAGTTAGTGATGGAACGACAGGTAGGGTTGAACCACAGGAGTTAGTGATGGACAGACAGGTAGGGTTGAACCACAGGAGTTAGTGATGGTAAGACAGGTAGCATTGAACCGTAGGAGATAGTGATGGACAGGTGGGATGTCACAGGCATATTCAGAAACAACAATGGGAACTTACTTCAAAGGCATATGCCCTCCCTATTCCGTCTGACCCACCAGTGACCACTGCAACAGAGGAAGATGGGATAGGATGTGACTGGAAAATCTCTTTCCACATAGCTGATAGAAGTAACCAGGCAGTAACATTTCCCACCACTACAGGCTTCATTCACCACAGCATGGGTGTACTGCTCCACTTAGAACTTCCCTTTCCTCTTCCCTCTCCTCTCCTGCAGACAATAAAAATAGGAATTTTCTTCTGTGTTTGTTTGCATATGCTATCTTGTCCTGACACAGTGTACTCATATACATACAGTGTGTTCCTCAGTTCTGATAAAAGGACCGCAAGGACAGAGAACCAACAGGAGATCAGTCTCTGTGTGTTTAATTTGACCTTTGTCCTGATGAGTCTGATTTCTGTTCACGCACACACACGCAGTATGTCCTCATTCTAGAACTGTGTGTGTTTTATACACTGTCAGATGTTTGACATTATACAATGGGTGGGTCTAATCCTGAATGCTGATTGGTTAAAACTGCATTCCAGCTGGTGCCTATTCCACAAGTTACCACCGGGTAAATCTACAACGTTAAATGCCTATTTACTCTGTTCCATCTGACTGCGCAATCCACTGTCTTATCAGCCCAGCCAGGCACCTTATAAACTTGATCTCCACTATAAAAAAAATCTAGACATTATCTCACATTTCTTTTCGACTAACATTTAGTTTTGCTTTCTGTCTCTCTGACACTTAATAAAACATTGTTTCAATATTTAAATTCGATCTCCAGCTGTCCCATAGTAATGAACATGTCGGGGTTGGGACGAGAGAGAGAGAGGCAGGCAGAGTTTCTCAGCCAGTYGAAATCATGAATCAGCTGGCATCATTTTTCTGGATATTTACAAAGAAATGTCAATTGAAAAAAGGTCAAACGAAACGAAGTGTAGCTAGTTTGCAGTCTTTCCAGCTTCAGTATGAGGTTATTGTGTTAGCTGTGTTGTTGGCTWGTTCCTCTGAACAACAGTGTCCTAATGAGAGAGCACAGGCGAAATCGTGCTTCRTTAGCGCATTGTTATGGATGTATCCAAAAAAATGTCACTAGAAAACAGCTTAAAATATTATTCTGGCAGCACTGTTTGACGTGTCTGTAAATTAGCCATAGTTGGCTATCTACCAAGCAAGGGATAAGAACGTTGTCAGCCAGTATGGCAATGGAACATTTAGAATGAACGTCTGGGTTGCGTCCATAGGTAAAGAACAAAAAGATTGAACAACTGGGTCGCATCTCTGGCAACCGAACCGATAGAACAAACGACCAGCTGGCTTGGGTAGCAACCCTAGATTTGTGTCGGAAATATATATATTTGGAAATATTAAATAGTATGGATAAAATAATCAAAATATTGGTAACCCGTTGTATAAATGTGATAATGCCCTCGAAGCCGGTGTTTGGTGAATATATTGGCACGGTTTGCCGGSCCGAGACTAAGTTTTGCCAGCTTCTCAGGCATTATCACTTAAGTAGAACTAACTCCAGATAGAATTCAGGGTGAATTGTATTGGGCAACTAAGCAAAACACTACAATTTCAGATTTGGACTATTCATTTTTATACAGTGTCATGCTAGCAGTGTCATGCTAGCAAAAGAGATACATTACTTTCATAAACTGCAGAATTAATTTGGAGAGTTTTCAATATTGCTGCGGTATTTGCAGTCCAGTGTTTATTTCTCTGTGGTCCCAGTAACAAACTCATCCATACTTTCTGACCATGAGGCAGTGCCTGGCTTGAAGAGCGAACAAAAACTAAAAATGTTTGTCTTCACCATGCCTTGGTAAACCAACAGGGCAGAAGAATCTTGTTGTTTGTGTTTGACTAATGCAATTCACTAATTGTATATGCTTGGGAACACACACATACAGTGATAGTGAACATAAAAGTTCAGAATAACAACTCCAGCCTTCGAGAACCTTCGAACCAAACTCTACCAAAGAAGCCCTGGTATGTTCCACTCTGAGGGGAAGGGAGGGATGTTAAGGGAGCATTGGTTATTGACCTTAATATAACAAAGGCAGCAGTATCTTAACGGAACTGAGTGGTCTTAGGGCTGTCCAAGCTAGCCTGCGTGTCTTTCTCCCTCAGTAGCTAGCTGAAGTATATCCAGTCTCCTCTGAATGTACAATGTCAGACTGTCTGTTTTCCTCCTCTTGACTCCTGTCTTCTCCTGAATTGCTTCAGGGCAGAGCGATGAAGCAAGAACAGACACAAAGCACATCTTGACGCACCAGAAACTTCCCACAGAGGAAGAATTAGAAACAACACGGTATGGGACACTGAAGGCTACACAAACACAAACACACACAACACAAAGACACACACTGAAGGCTACACAAACACACACAACACAAAGACACACACTGAAGGCTACACAAACACACGCATACACACAGACACAGACAGAAGGCTACACAAACACACACGCACACACTCTAACCAAACATGTCACGAACACTCAAAAAGGCTTGATAGTTAAAGGAAACAGAGAAAGAGAAAACAAACGTATGTTCATTTGATTTCAAATGAGCTTGAGAGACTCTTCCAGGTTAAGGGGAAGGAAGAGGATAATACGCTCCAGAACATACTGTTCTAATTGCTTTTTTCCCCCCTGCGCTGGATTGGAATTGAATAGAAGCAGAGCTTGGGAAAAGGGAGGTGGTCAGGCTACGTATTGTTGGTCCTTTATGGGGAAAGAGAACACCACAGTTTATAGCACTGTGGGAGGCAGAACACACTCAAAGGAGGAGAAGAGGACCCAGTAACACCAGTTGACTGCTCCCTCAGGACCACAGGACTAGTTGTGTGTGTCCCTGTGTGTTTCAGTTTGTGTGTGGGCGTGTATGTATTTTGATTGCGTAGCTCTCAGTGTCCCATACCGTGTTGTATAATGTTAGGTCAGTCAGTATATGATCTTTTAGGAAACTGCCTCGGAGACTTTCAGCCACTCCCATAGAGGGCCTGATAAGTCTAACTATATAAGTCTGACTATATAAGTCTGACTATATAAGTCTGACTATATAAGTCTGACTATATAAGTCTGACTATATACACTGCCTTCAGAAAGTATTCACATCCTTTCCACATTTTGTTGTGTTACAGCCTGATTTTWWAAAATTGATTACATTTAGATCACTGGCCTACACACAATACCCATGATGTCAAAGTGAAATTATGTTTTTCAAAATCAATCAAAAATGAAAGCTGAAATATCTTGAATCAATAAGTATRCAACCCTTTTGTTATGACAAGCCTAAATATATTCAGTAGTAAAAATTTGCTTAACAAGTCACATAATACGTTTCATTGACTCACTCTGTGTGCAATAGTGTTTAACATGATTTTGGTGTTTAACATCATTTTAAAATGATCTCATCTACAGTTGAAGTTGGAAGTTTACATACACCTTAGCCAAATACATTTAAACTCAGTTTTTCACATTACCTGACATTTAATCTAGTAAAAAGTCCCTGTTTTAGGTCAGTTAGGATCACCACCTTATTTAAAGAATGTGAAATGTCAGAATAATAGTAGAGAGAATGATTTATTTCAGCTTTTATTTCTTTCATCACATTCCAGTTGGTAGAAGTTTACATACACTCAATTAGTATTTGGTAGCATTGCCTTTCAATTGTTTAACTTGGGTCAAACGCTTCGGGTAGCCTTCCACAAGCTTCTCACAATAAGTTGGGTGAATTTGGCCCCTTCCTCCTGACAGAGCTGATGTAACTGAGTCAGGTTTGTAGGCCTCCTTGTTCGCACCCGCTATTTCAGTTCTGCCCACAAATCCTCTATAGGATTGAGGTCAGGGCTTTGTGATGGCCACTCCAATACCTTGACTTTGTTGTCCTTAAGCCATTTTCACAACTTTGGAAGTATGCTTGGGGTCATTGTCCATTTGGAAGACCCATTTGCGACCAAGCTTTAACTTCCTGACTTATGTCTTGAGATGTTGCTTCAAAATATCCACATCATTTTCTTCCCTCATGATGCCATCTATTTTGTGAAGTGCACCAGTCCCTCCTGCACCAAAGCACCCCACAACATGATGCTGCCACCCCCGTGCTTCATGGTTGGGATGGTGTTCTTCGGCTTTCAAGCCTCCCCCTTTCTCCTCCAAACATAATGATGTCATTATGCCAAACAGTTCTATTTTTTGTTTCATCTGACCAGAGAATGATTCTCCAAAAAGTATCATCTTTGTCCCCATGTGCAATTACAAACCGTAGTCTGGCTTTTTTATGGCGGTTTTGGAGCAGTGGCCTCTTCCTTGCTGAGCGGCCTTTCAGGTTATGTTGATATAGGACTCATTTTACTTTGGATATAGATACTTTTGTACTGTTTCCTTCAGCATCTTCACAAGGTCTTTTGGTGCGAAAAAAGTGTAAATCAATCCCAGAACAACAGCAAAGTACGTTCATCTCTAGGAGACAGAAGGAGTTGTCACGATTGTTATAAGGAGTGGACCAAGATGCAGCGTGGTATGTTTCCTACCTATTATTTGGAAGAGAAACTTAAAGAACAAAAACAATAAAGTGAACAAACGAAACGTGAAGCTCAGCGTAGTGCTCACAGGCAACTATACCTAGACAAGATCCACAAAAGCACAATGGGAAATGCTACATAAATTTGATCCCCAATCAGAGACAACAATAAACAGCTGCCTCTGATTGGGAACCATACCAGCCAACATAGACATATAATTCCCTAGATAACGACCCATATCAACACCCCGACCTAACCAACATAGAGAATAAACAGCTCTCTATGGTCAGGCGTGACAGTACCCCCCCCCCCCCCCCCCAAAGGTGCGGACTCCGACCTGACTCAATAGGGGAGGTTCGGGTGGGCATCTACCGTCGGGGGCGGCTCCGGTACAGGGGCGGAAGTACCCACTCCGCTCGTGGATTCATCGAGGAACTGGACCGTGGCTCGTCGCCGGAAGAACCGACCGTGAGTCGTCGCCGGATGAAACCGGACCGTGGGTCGTCGCCGGAGGAACCGGACCGTGAATCGTCGCCAGATGCTCCGGACCGTGGATCGTCGCCGGGGCTCCGGGCCGTGGATCGTCGCCGAAAGAAACCGGACCGTGGTTCGTTGCGGAGGAACCGAAGCGTAGATCGTCGCTAGGGACTCCGGACGCGTGGTTCGTCGACGGGACTCCGGACTGGGAACCCTCGCAGGAGGCTCTTGGATTGAAGAACCCCCGCTGGAGGCTCTGGACCGCAGACCATCGCTGCAGGCTCTGGACCGCAGACCGTCGCAGGAGGCTCTGGACCGCAGACCGTCGCTGGAGGCTCCGGACCGCAGACCATCGCTGAAAGTTCCGGACTGTGAACCGTCGTTGGAGGTTCCGGACTATGAAACGTCGCCAGAAGCTCTGGACTGGGAACTGTCGCCGGAAGCTCTGGACTGGGAACTGTCACCGGAAGCTTGGTGCGTGGGGCCGGCACTGGTGGTACTGGGCTGGTGACACGCACATCAGGACGAGCGCGAGGAACAGGCACAGGACGTACTGGACTGTGGAGGTGCACTTGAGGCCTGATGCGTGGGACCGGTACAGATGGCACCGGGCTGTTGACACGCACCTCAGGGCGAGTCCGGGGAGGAGGCACAGGACGTACTGGACTGTGGAGGCGCACTGGAGGCCTGATGCGTGGGACCGATACAGGTGGCACTGGGCTGATGACACGCACCTCAGGGCGAGTGCGKGGAGGAGGCACAGGACGCACTGAGCTGTGAAGGCGCATTGGAGACACAGTACGTATGGCCGGCACAGGATATCCTGGACCGAGGAGGCGTACTGGAGACCAGGAGCGCTGAGCCKGCACAACCGTCCTGGCTGGATGCTTACTTTCGCACGGCAAGTGCGAGGAGCTGGCACAGAACGCACCGGGCTGTGGATGCGCACTGGAGACACATTGCGTATCTCCGCAAAACAGGGGGCCTGACTGGTCCCACGCTCCTCACTGCGACTGTCTTGCTCCAGACACCAAACCATCCACTCTACCTCATCACTCCCCACAACTATCTCACAATACTCCTCGCTCAGTCTATCCCAATATTCCTCTTCGCTCTCAGACTCGCCCCTCGGCTTCGCCCACCAACCCGTGTGCCCCCCCCCCCAAAAAAGTTTTGGGGGCTGCCTCTCGGGCTTCCGTCGTGGTCGTGAACTTCGGAGTCACCGTTGATCCTCCTTTCTATCCCGGGCCCAGGATGTCTGCTCCTTCTGGCCATGCTGCTTGGTCCTTTGGTGGTGGGATCTTCTGTCACGATCGTTATAAGGAGAGRACCAAGATGCAGCGTGGTATGTTTCCATCCTTTTATTTGGAAGAGAAACTTAAAGAACAAAAACAATAAAGCGAACAAACGAAACGTGAAGCTCAGAGTAGTGGTCACAGGCAACTATACCTAGACAAGATCCCACAAAGCACAATGGGAAAATGGCTACCTAAATATGATCCCCAAACAGAGACAACGATAAACAGCTGCCTCTGATTGGGAACCATACCAGGCCAACATAGACATATAATTACCCTAGATAACCCACCCTTAATCAAACCCCGACCCAAACCCCGACACGAGTCTCCTTCCTGAGTGATATGACGGCTGCGTGGTCCCATGGTGTTTATACTTTCGTACTATTGTTTGTACAGATGAACGTGGTACCTTCAGGTGTTTGGAAATTGCTCCCAAGGATGAAGCAGACTTGTGGAGGTCTACAATTTTTTTTCTGAGGTCTTAGCTGATTTCTTTTGATTTTCCCATGATGTCAAGCAAATAGGCACTGATTTTGAATGTAGGCCTTGAAATACATCCACAGGTACACCTCCAATTGACTCAAATTATGTCAATTAGCCTATCAGAAGCTTCGAAAGCCATGATATCATTTTCTGCAATTTTCCAAGCTGTTTAAAGGCACAGTCAACTTAGTGTATGTAAACTTCTGACCCACTGGATTTGTGATACAGAGAGTTATATGAGAAATAATCTGTCTATAAACAAATGTTGGAAAGATTACTTGTGTCATGGACAAAGAAGATGTCCTAACTGACTTGCCAAAACTATAGTTTGTTAACAAGAAATTTGTGGAGTGGTTGAAAAACGAGTTTTAATGACTCCAACCTAWGTGTATGTAAAATTCCGACTTCAACTGTGTCAGATATGGGCAGAAAGCTTAAATTCTTGTTAATCTAACTTCACTGTCCAATTTACAGTAGCTATTACAGTGAACGATTACCATGCTATTGTTTGAGGAGAGTGTACAATTACTCCACAATACAAACCTAATTGACAGAGTGAAAAGAAGGAAGCCTGTACAGACTACACATATTAAAAAACATGCACTAAAGTAATACTGCAAAACATGTGGCAAAGAAATTAACTTTTAAATTAAGCGTTATGTTTGGGGAAATACAACACAACACATCACTAAGTACCACTGTACGCTTGAAATATATGGCAAGACTTGAAAATGGCTGTCAAGCAATGATCAACAACCAACCTGACAGAGCATGAAGAATTTAAAAAATAATCATGTTAAATATTGTACAATCCAGGTGTGCAAAACTCTTAGAGATTTACCCAGAAAAACTCACAGCTGTAATCTCTGCCAAATGTTATTCTAACATGTATTGACTYACAGGGTTGAACACTTATCTAATCAAGATAGTGTTTTATTATTAATATTTATTTTTACAAATGTTAGATTTTTTCTTCCACTTTGACATTACAGAGTAGTTTGTGTAGATTGTTGACAAAAAAATTACAATTAAATCCATTTTAATCCCACTTTGTAACACAACAAAATGTTGAAAAATTGAAAGGGTGTGAAAACGTTCTGAAGGCACTGTAAGTCTGACTATGTAAGTCGAAAAGGAAAAGTTGTGCGTGCATATGTATTCACCCCCTTTGCTATGAAACCCCTACATAAGATCGAGTGCAACCAATTACCTTCAGAAGTCACATAATTAGTTAAATAAAGTCCACCTGTGTGCAATCTAAGTGTCACAGGATCTGTCAGATGATCTCAGTATATATACACCTGTTCTGAAAGGCCCCAGAGTCTCCAACACCACTAAGCAAGGGGCACCACCAGGCAAGTGACACAATGAAGACCAAGGAGCTCTCCAAACAGGTCAAGGACGAAGTTGTGGAGAAGTACAGATCAGGGTTGGGTTTAAAAAAAAATATCCGCAAACTTCTGAAACATCCCACGGAGCACCATTAATGCCACTTATTTCAAAATTGAAGATATTGGCACCATAAACAAACCTGCCAGGAGAGCGGCCGCCTCCAAAACTCACAGACCCAGGCCAGGAGGGCAATTAATCCGAGGGTAACAAAGAGAACCAAGATAACTCCTGAAGGAGATGCAAAGCCCACAGCGGAGATTGTAGTATCTGTCCATAGGACACTTTAAGCTAGTAGCACTCCACAGAGCTGGGGCTCCTAGGAAACGAGTGGCAAGAAAAAAGCATTGCTTAAAGTAGAAAAACCAGCAAACACGTCTAGTGTTGCCAAAAGGCATGTGGGAGACTGCCCCCAACACATATGGAAGAAGGTACTCTGGTCAGATGAGCTAAAATTGAGCTTTTTGGCTCATCAACGAAAAGTCTGTCGGTGCAAAACCACGCCCTTCATTACCCGCCAGAGAAGCACCATCCGCACAGTGAATGCATGGTGGTGGCAGCATCAATGCTGCATCGTGCATCTCAATGACCAATTGAGAATCTGTGGTAAGATTGCTGGTAACACCAGCAGAACCAATCAACTTGAGAGTGTTCTGAGCAGTTGTTTGCCTTAAAGAATGGGGGTAAAAATCCTAGCGGTTAGATGTGCCAAGCTTAAAGAGACATACCCCAAGAGACTTGCAGCTGTAATTGCTGCAAAATATGGTTCTAGAGAGTATTGACTTTGGGGGGGTGAATAGTTATGCACGCTCAAGTTTTCTGGTTTTTTTGTGTTATTTCTTCTTTGTTTCACAAAAAAAAATATTTTGCATCTTCAAAGTGGTATGCATGTTGTGTAAATCAAATGATACAAACCCCCCAAAAATCTGTTTTATTTCCAGTTTGTAAGGCAACAAAATAGGAAAAATGCCAAGGGTGTGAATACTTTTGCAAGTCACTGTAACTCAGTTCTAAATCAGTCCCTGATTTGCAGTGGAACTGCTTTGAGGTCCAGAGTTGAGTTTGMGGGCTATGGGGTCTAAGAAAGCAAAATACCCATACATTCTATACACTTAGTTTAGGTGTGAAGCATGGAAACAGTGTTCAAATATCATGCTTTCCTTTCCTGGACTATCAATGATGTCAGCCAGTCCAATAATATTACCAGATAATACAATGTGTCAACATGACATCAATGTGACATTAAAATGGCGTTGATACCTGTGTCATGACATTGATAGTTATGGCATAACATTGATAGTTATGGCATGACATTGATAGTTGTGTTAAAAACAACTTTAATTCACTCACCAAAACTCCCCTCTATTCTTTAAAGGGACAATCAGCAGTAGAAACAACAACAAAGCGTAATCCCCGCCCCCTGTTTCAGTAAAAAGCTGATGGAACAAATCAAAATCAAATCAAATCAAATTGTATTAGTCACATGCGCCAAATAAAACAGTGAAGAAACCTTACACCTTACAGCTGACCTTACAGCTGGAGAAATGTAACCACTCTCAAATTCATAGACAGAGCTATGGATGCRAGGACTGACCATCCATGATATCAACATTTTAGCTTTAACCATGTTTTGAGGCTAYATAGTGTTTGTTTACGTTTACTTTGTTTACAAACGTTGGATTATAAAAAGCATATCTTTTAGGTTCTGATGGGGTTTGACCGTTGAACTAAACTCATGAGGCATTTAGAAGTTATATTCTTCAAGAATCAATGGGTGCATATTATTAATTTATAATATAAGTCCAAAAATTGATACAGCAACTGCTGATTGCCCCTTTAAAATCTCCTTAAGTGAACCACTGGGCTGTGAATGACCTTACAGAGTGTTCCCCAGGCACCCAGACATTTAAAGATCTGGGGGAAAAATTAATGGGTTTAATCTGGGTCCAGATGGAACTCGTTGTCCTTCAGTATAATTTGCACAGTGAGATCACACTGTGACCACAAGATGCCACACTTCTTTACATCCAGTGCAATACCTTAGGCCAGCTAGTCAGAGGTTTGATGCCACAAGGTGTTACAGGGAAAGGCATTCAAGTATAACATTTTCATATAAATGTTTAACCACTTCATGAGACATTACTTCCAGATGATCCTTCCAAATGACTTACTTATACAATAACTTATTTTCGCCTCCAATGGCAATATTCAGTGAACACACACACACACACACACACACACACACACACACACACACAAACAGTCCCCACAAGTATAGTTAAACATGTCAACACACACACATAAACACATACTCAGAGCTCACCTGCCCACTCTCCCATGGATGTAAAGAAGGACTCTGGCTGCGGGAACCAAACTCTGGGATGAAACATCTTAGCGAAGCAGACCATTTTCACTCCATAAAATACAATGACTGCAGTGCCAAGAGAGACAAAAAACACCTCCATGAAATCCATAGCACACAGACTAGCCCTTTAGAACTGCCTGTCTGCCTGCCACAACAAACTCTGACTCAGTCTGCTTTGACCACACTACAGCTCCTCAGCCAGAAATACCCACTGGGGAATGACCGGGGAATAGCCATCCCAAGCCCCTCCTCCTCCACACCACCACAACCACACACACACACACACACACACACACACACACACACACACACACACACACACACACACACACACACACACACACACAACACACACACACACACACACCACACAAGGCTACATAAACAAAACACACAAAAACAACAAACAAACAAACAACAAACACACACACACACACACACAGAGAAAGCCACAACAAAAACATACACCAAAATTAAAATCCAATCATATCAAGCTACAGCTTCCATTTCAGTGAAGGACAAAACAGAGAAGTTGTCAGATGTAGCCTCTACTTCTCTGTATCAAATTCAGAATGATTAATGACTTAATGTAGAAATGCTCTCATGCATTTCCTCACAGCTAAATCAAGACGACTTACTTTTGTAGTGTTTGAAAATACATACAGGCTTTCTTCAGAACAAGGAGATCGTTCCAGATTGACGTCGAAATTGGACGTCCTGAAGATGTCGGGAAATACCTTCAAAACCGGCCACGAGAGGTGAGAGGTCTATTGCCATAAAATAAGCTTGGGTTTTGCTAAGGTGTTGTGTACAGGGCTGCTGAATGGCTGTAATTACATTAAATGGAACGATTCAAAACAGCAGGATGTTTTGGTGATTAAACCAATGTACTTATTATAGTTTACAGTAAACGTCTACGTAAATGTCTACAAACAAAATGGATGCACAATGAAAGGTTTTGAATGTAAAACTGTCTGCGTTACAAGTGTTACCAGTTTGGAGTTCTGTACTAAGAGTTTTGAAAATTCACCACATAGTTGTGAAAATAGTACCATAGCGATTAAAATAAACAGTATAGTGTAGTGTACAAGGCAATGCTGAAATACCTGKGTTGTATATAACAATATATTCCATTCATTATCTGAATTTCATTGATACACTGTAAGCTGATGAATTTCAAGCAGAGAGACAGGCGATACTGTATCAGTTGACAAGTCACATAGAAAAGGTGATCTTGTACAATGTTGCATATAAAAGGTATACAACACCTTGCTAAGTTTTTACAGTAGTCAACTGCTTTACAATACCCCTACTTCTGATTGTGTCTTATGTATGTACTGTATAAGGGCAATAAAACTGTAAGGCTGACATATTTCTCAACTTGCTCACAACCTGCCATTGGAACTTTTTTTTTTTTAAGTTTAGTTATAGTCAAATACTGTATGGAAAATGATATTTACCACCTACTATTCTTTCCATTCAGCACTTTAAAAAGAACAGATTTGAAATGTGTATCTTTAATCTTTTGCTATTGTATTAAATGGTAGTTAAAATGACTAAATGGTGAGCCTATCATTATCTGGTGTATTGGTGACTAAACAAAATGTGCTCATGATATTTCACRGAAAACTTTGATTTTACATGAATGACTCAGGKGTGAAAGATGTGTGCACAATTAAAAGTTCTGAACATAAGATAGGGRCATTACAAGTGTTATCACCTTAGAGTTGTTTTACTTGAATACTGTACATCTGAAAAATGTGCCAAAGTGATTGAAAAAAACTGTTAGGGAAATGTGCAATACGTCTGGAAAGTAGAAACAAAAAGTATTTTATGTACTCAAATGTACTACTATGATGAGGACTTGTGATTTTACTTCACAGTAAGTTTTATACAAATCTGATATTGACAAGATCAGAGATGTGCTGTATGCAACAAATCAAATCAAAGTTTATTGGTCACGTACACAGATTAGCAGATGTTACAGCAGGTGCAGTGAAATGCTATTGTTTGTAGCTCCTACAGTGCAGTTATACAATACCAATATGCAAATAATACAGAAAGTCCAAAACAGAAATACATCCCCATGAGTGTACCACCCTCCCTCAGGCCATGGATGAAGCATGCAATGATTTCAATCCAGACCAACAGTAAACAACTCTGGAACGTTTTACTGCAGCAGGCTGTAAATTATGGTTAATTCTGGGAACATTGCTGTTTTTCAAATGGTACTGTAATTCATCCCCACAGAATAGTGTACTATACAGTATCTTTGGAGTTCCAAAAACCTTTTGACCACTAGTGGGTGCATTGCATTGTTGTTTCTGGTACATTAACATATTTTGAGGTGTATACATTTGTTTTTATTAAAAATATTTTCCTTCTTTATTATTTTCCCCTAACCCTATCACCCCTCCCCTAATGGGAGTAAAGTAATGGACAACAATACTTAGGGTTTTATATACTATATACATTTTATGGACATGGTATATTTTACATTAGTTATATTTTTTCTGTTCAGCTACCCTCAACCCCTCTCATCTATYTCTGAAAACCATCCAGTTTTGATTTCTAWTTGCCATATAATTTTCAACTGTGCTGTGATGTTTCACAAAAGTTCTGAACCTTTCTATTCTCAAAGTGTCTAAGATTGTAAATTAATGATAAACATTTTTGCTGAGTATTATTATATTATTGATCGATTGACTATGACTTTTCAAATCACCCAGCTAAACATTGTTTCTTTACTTTCTTTAATTTTATTACATTGTGAAATATGTCTTCAATGATCACATCTCTGATCACACATGGGATAGAAATTATGGAAATGTGATGTTCAGTCAATTTGAATGGGTAGTGCAAATGTATTGCCTAATGTGAAAACAGTGTAATGTACAGTAATTTACAGTACTGCAGCATAATACATTCAAATAACAATTTTAAAACATGGATCTTAAATGTTTTGCTATTGGATTAACTGGTTTTTAAAATTACTAAATTGTTGTATTTTGGTGATTAAACCAATGGACTTATTATGTTTCACAGTAAACATATTTTGGATCCATGGTTGTGTGGTGAAAGATCTCTACAAACAAAATGAATGCACAATGAAAGGTTTTGAATGTAAAACTGGCTTCGTTACAAGTGTTGCCAGTTTGGAGTTATGAAAATTCACGACATACTTGTGAAAAAAAAACTAACATCTGGGAATAATCTATTCTGAGTAAAACATATGCAAACACACACACACACACACCCAACATTCTCACACAGATTACATCACATGACAGCTGATTGTCAAATATTTTGATATTTTCTTGTGAACCTATTTAATCATGGGATAACGGGTCAATATTGTGGCATTTTGTCACCCTCTACTGGACCACACAGTTCATAAAAAGGCACAGAGATCACAACAGCAGAGTATATGGTACGCACTTTCACCTCACCTTCGAGMAAAGTGTGGGAACTGGGGCTAGACAGTGGCATGATGTGCACATGAAAACTTACCCCTTTACCACAACTACAATGTCTGATTGATTTTTAAAGGGGCATTCCAACGAAAAGGTTTAGTAAAGTACTATAGAATTGTAAGAGCGGGTAATGTTTTGTCATTGTGTCAAATCKGTATTTTTCACTTCCTCTAGATGTGAGCAGAGGAGTGTGTTCCGTCTTAGCTTCCTACATGCTCCACAACTCCCTGGCCTATAGGGCTGACTGGTCGTGCCTGTTCCTGGATGAGCCTCCCCCTGGAGACCACAGAGCAACAGTTCCATACAGGAAGACACCTAAGGATTCAGTATGAATCTCCCACTGCCAACTTCAATAAGATGACACAGGAAGTCGTGTTTATGTACCTGAGAGCTTATCCCCACCACCTGCTAGCTCTGTGGCATGCCCACTTCCCTGTCCCAACCCTTCTAAGACCGCGTTCTGCATGTGTGGCACTGTGACTGGACCCCACAGGTCACTTGCACTGTGAAAGCCCAAGGTGRATAGGGAGATGGTTGCCAGGCTGGAGCACCAGCAAAGTAGAAGTTGAGACTTGTTTAGTCTCATTGGTCAAACCCATGAAATCAGGAGGCAGAGACAGACGAATGCAAATATTTTACCTGTGAGGAACATACCTGTATCGCCTACTTGAATGTTCAAACAAAACAACCAGCACAGGTTAAATTATCATTTTTTTATAAAAAAATCAAATCTTGAAGATAGAGCGCTTACAGTAAAATGCAAAAACTGTGATACAAAACACTGTCACACATTTAGATTTTTTTTACTGAAAGTGCTATATGTTGAAAACTTTACTGATGTATAATTTTGGGGAGCATATAACAGTGGACTAATGAACATTATACAAAGTTTTTTGAGTGAACTATCACAAAAGTATGCTTGCTTCCCTGACAAGTGCATCATGGACTTGTTACAACTGTGTTGAGAAATGTTCCAGGAAAAGCACTTCTTCCATGTATATATTACTGAACAAAAAATGTCAAAGATTGTAAACATTCTGTGCAACAAATTTGAGAGAAATAAGCATGAAAGTATGGAACATTTCTGGGATCTTGTATTTAAGATAATGAAACACGGGCCACTTTACATGTTGCATTTATTTCTTTGTATATATATATATACACTGAAACATTTGCCATGGATCCTCAGATCCTCAAAAGGTTCTACAGCTGCACCATCAAGAGCATCCTGACTTGTTGCATCACTGCCTGGTATGGCAACTGCTTGGCAACCGACCGCAAGGCACTACAGAGGGTAGTGCAAACGGCCCAGTACATCACTGGGGCCAAGCTTCCTGCCATCCACGACCTCTATAACAGGCGGCGTCAGAAGCACCTAAAAATTGCCAAAGACTCTAGCCACCCTAGTCAGACTGTTCTCTCTGCTACCGCACGGCAAGCGGTACCAGAGCGCCAAGCCTAGGTCCAAGAGGCTTCTAAACAGCTTCTACCCCCAAGCCATAAGACTCCTGAACAGCTCCCCCTCCCTTTATTTTACAGTGCTGCTACTGTTATCGTCTATGCATAGTTACTTTAATAACTCTAACTACATGTACATATTACCTCAACTAACCCAGTGCCCCCACACATTGACTCTGTACTGGTATCCCCCTGTATATAGTCTCACTATTGTTATTTTACTGATGCGCTTTAATTACTTGTTACTTTTATTTCTTATCTGTATTTTTTTTAAACGTTATTGTTGGTTAAGGGCTCGTAAGTAAGCATTTCACTGTAAGGTCTACACCTGTTGTATTCGGCACGCAACTAATAACATTTGACACACACACACACACTTTACAATACAAATACTGTATTTGGATCCCCAGGTTTCTCTTCTGTGTGTGTGTGAGACTTGGTGGACATCTAAGCTTAGTTGGATATAATCATGTATTATGATCAATTGACCGTTTTGATTTTGCTTAGTGCAAACCTCGACTACATTCAAATAACCTGTAGCCAACATGCATATTGAGGTCTAAAAAATATAAAAGACAAAAACATAATATACATGTTTTAATAAGAAGTGCACATACTAGTACWTTCAGCAAGCACATTCACAATACACCAGGGTCCAGTAAAACAACCTCTTGACCTCCCAACACACATCTCCCAACACAAACAAAATAAGTCAATGATCCTTAACACTCAAGAGTTCCAGATGGATAATATTTGGTGGACTACTTATCGTATAAAGTTCTTGGGGTAGAGTTTGAATAACTTTCCTTCCTGTGTGGGTTCAAACCCGTATTTCTCCAGCTGTTCCTTATCAAAGGAGCCTTCCTCAAAGTCTTTCTGGATCTGTGGGGCCACMGTCTCAGAGAACAGACCCTCAGGGGTGACAGCGGGCTCCGTTCCAGCCGGGGTGCGGTACGACACGTAGGGCTTGAGTTTGAATCCCTCCAAGTYWGGCACCACAAACTGAGGGATCATTGCCTGTACTGGAACAAATTTTCTGCTGGAGGTCAGTACTCCCGTTGGCTGTGCCCCTCTGCCTTTGTAGTGAGTCCTTGAGCCACGCTTGCTGGTGAATTCAGCCATACGATCTGCTCCTCTCACAAGGCCCCTTCGAAGAGCATTCAATACACCCATCGCATCGAAGAGTTTGTCTCGAGCTGGAGGACAAATCTGTATGGAGTCAATGAAATGGGTGAGATTACAACTGATAGTTTAAACCTACTCTGGAAACAATATTAAGCAGCTAACTCAATCACTGCAGTTCGCTCCTCACTGTGGTGAACCTAGGTACCTTTATGGTATCAGTTCTTTCACATTAGTTTAAATTAAGTAAATGAGACTAAGATGAAGAATGAGAAATCAATTGGTATATTCTTGACTTCAGTTTCCTACCMTGTGCAAATTAGTCAATTGTTGAGCAACTACTGCTTCGCTTTCTCGCTAGCTACTAGTAACTAACGTTAACGGTCGATGTTATCATGCTTGTACCGTTAACGTTAGGCACGACTCTAATTACCACATGTTCCATGTTGTGATTCTTCCTGAAGAGATGGCTAATAATTGAAAACGTCTGAACATTGTCCTCTGTCCATAGTTTCGTTGCTGGCTGTTATAACTAGCTACATTGTATGTTGATAGCACGAGTTAACTAGCTAACGTTAGCTACTGTAGCTCGCAAAACACATGGCATGGGTTAACAACACACTCTCGGTTTCTAAACAGCTGTAGTGCGGACATTAATTGTTGAAGTAGCTAGCTAGATCAACATTTGGATAAAACGCACGATAGTTACTAGCTACATGACTTCGATTAATCTCACTTTAGCGATAATACGTGGAAATTCTACACACTCACCTTGAACAGTGCCCACCGGAAGATAGAGCGCACACGAAGACACCGACCTCAGAATAAAACGTTTTGTTATTGGTTGGATTCAGTCAGTGGTAGCCAATTGGAATTCCAKATACTGGCAGTGATTTAWCAAGGGCATGAAAATACATCTGTACAAKACTTTGACAGTGGAGAATAAAGTGGAACGTTTGGTAATACGAGCCAGTAAGYGAACATATTTTAATTTAACCATATAGTGTGGTGCAATTCCTTTGTGTTTATTTGACTGCATGGCAAATAAACTGCATAGCGGGACTTCGTATGTTTGTCTGTCAGTCCATTGAGCTCTGCGTGACAGTTGTTACCCAAATGGCCATATAGCCGACCGAGGTAAAGTTGGTTTTATATTCACACATTCGGACATTCAACAGACATTCGCCAAAAGCAATAAAAAAAATAAAAAAGCAATAAACAATTCACCATTTGTCACAAAATCATCAAACTAGATATGATTTATTCTATAAATGTCTAGCATACTGTAATGAAACAGCAGGGAGCAGGTCTGGAACCCTCGACCTTCTGGCCCGAGGTCCGGCGCGCTATCGACTGGGCCGCAAAAGCATGCTCGTGTGGCAGTTTCGATTTCCGCGCTTATAAACCCGGGGTCGTTACAATACTTTTACAATCTGTTTTGAGTAGAAATTCCAGTTTTGATTTAATAGAAATACATCAAATCTATCAAATGCCATTAAAAGCCGTATAAATCAATAACTAATTCACTGTTTGTCACAGAAACATCAAACCATGTATGATTTATTCTATAAATGTCTAGCATACTTTTACAACCTTTGCTTTGAGTAGAAATTCCAGTTTTGATTTGATTGAAATACATAAAATCTCAAATATTGCATTTAAAGATGAAGAGATCAATAACTAATTCAGTGATTGTCGCAGAAACATGTTAAAATATGCATTTATTTGCAATAACTTTAAAGAAATGTTAATTTCAAGTGCAATTTGTTCTAYATGAAGTTACACAATGTTTGCAAATAGTTATTTCTGCAAGGAATGTGAATTGAAAGGGATWTGGTAATACCTAATACCTTCACAGAACAGCGCAAACTGGCTCTAACCAGAATAGAAAGAGGAGTGGGAGGCCCCGGTGCACAACTGAGCAAGAGGACAAGTACATTAGAGTGTCTAGTTTGAGAAACAGATGCCTCACAAGTCCTCAACTGGCATCTTCATTAAATAGTACCCGCAAAACACCAGTCTCAATGTCAACAGTGAAGAGGCAACTCCGGGATGCTGGCCTTCTAGGCAGAGTTGCAAAGAAAAAGCCATATCTTTGTCCAGTGTCTGTGTTTTTTTGTCCACCTTAATCTTTTACTTTTATTGGCCAGTCTGAGATTTGGCTTCTTCTTCGCAACTCTGCCTAGAAGGCCAGCATCCCAGAGTCGCTACTTCACTGTTGAAAACAAGGACATTTCTAAGTGACCCCAAACTTTTGAACGGTAGTATATGTTATGGTTCACTCTTAGATTTCCTTATCTCCACTGTGGAATGTCCATGTTGATCCTCTTGGTTGTCTTGGTCCTCTTGATCCATCCACCTGTCTTCTTTGTTAGTCAGGCCTGACACCTTAGTTTTTTCCTGTAATCTAATTTAATATGACTGAAGATGCAGAATTKTATGCCAGSMCCCTTCTAATAGGGTAYAACAGACTCGTTAGAACTTTGACYACATGGCCTCTAGACGGACTACATGCCCTCTATCAAATCAAAACTKTAATGTTTACTCAAAACAAAGGTTGTAAAAGTATGCTAGACATTTTATAGAATAAATCATACATAGTTTGATGTTTATGTGAYAAACGGTGAATTAGTTATTGATTTTTACATTTTTAAATGGCTTTTGGTGAATGTCTGTTGAATGTCTAAAACCAACTTTACCTCGGTAAATAGCCGTCCACTGCCTGGACCTATGAGCACCAATTTAATATCTGGGATTAAATGTAATTGATTGGAAATATAGTCTTATTCTTCCATATTTCTTCAATAGATACATTAAGGCAAGGGAAACGTTTGTAGAGTGGTATGCCTGTGTTTTGTCAGTTTGTTGATCAAGCACAGCTAGGCAAAAAGTCCAGTTCTTGAAAACAATCCTGCAGTGCACCTGCTCAGTATTTTATGAACTTCGTTAGATCAGGCAAATTTGATATTTGATATACTCAGGTCTTATACAGGCCTTATTTGATTTGACTTTAAACCATTGTTATGCCTGTCATGAACAATCTGTTTACTACAATCTGTTGTGTAGTGTAGCCTCCTTGTTTGGGTGAGTCTATTCAAGTATGCAAGTGCAGTGGCCAGAGGGTGTCTGGTTACAGAGTGCAGSAGAAAGACACACTGTGGCAGTTCTCTGTGACTACAGCCAGTGAGTGATCCAGTGTTCTCATTTCTAATCTGTTTTGTTAGGGGAAGTTTTGCCTTAATTACTTTTTAGGAGTTCAATAATTCACACAATGCACCTTTAACCCCATTCCCTTCTGATTAGGCCTATCACTGTATGGAATGATTGAAGTGTGGGAGAAAGACTTTCTGACATATTCTCCAGTCTCTTCCACTGTGACCTTGTTTTGTTGTTGCCAGGAATGGATGACAAGGTGGATGACAAAGATGAGGACAGCTGCAGTACATACCCAGTAATAAACCAAGTTATATGTCTCCTACCCACTCTGAGGCAATAGTCTACCCTGTCTAATATGCAGTCTTTGATTCCATTCCTCTATCTAACCTCCTAAATGCTTGGTCATGAATACACATCAGATGAATGTTGGTTTCCTTTCGGTTTTGTAGAGCCTGGTGCCTCCAGAATGCAACATTGGGTGGAGGACAGAACAGAGACTGCTATGCCATTGGTAGGTAGCTACCCAACACTTTMTTCTCCAGCACTTACTCTGCAAAAAATGCTTTTGTGGCTGTTCTTAGATCAGCATGCCAAAAGCCTACTGTTTCTGCATCCCAAATTGCTCCCAGAGTAGGCCTACTAGGGCTTTGGTCTAAAGTAGTGCATTTTATAGAGAATAGGGTGTCATTTGGGACAAACCCCTAGCCAATATATTAGTGTGGATGTGGTTTGGTTCACRCCAAATAATCATCTTCTTTTCCCCTCCCAGTGGACTGGTGTGCTGATCGTAGCTGTACTGGGAGTGTCTCTCATAGGCGTTGTTGTGGTTTTATTCTACAGAAGACACGAACAGTACAGTCTGTATTGCCTGCCTCCATTCCCTAATAACTGAAGAGCTTACTATTTGATTTAATTGTTAGAATCAGTTGTTGTACAGTAACTACCTACTTGAATTAGCAAATATTTGAAACCAAAATATTTGAAACCAGTAAAATAGTGAACATTGTTCAAGTTTGTAACATTGTAATGAACCCCCCCCAAAAACAGTAAATTAGCTCTAAAAGCCATTTAGGCCTAATATGTTCATGGCATGTTTCTGTATGTGTTTTTCAGAGGAGCAGCAGCCTCACTATTTCTTCAGGAAAAGAGACAAAGTTATGCTTTATGGCAGAAAGATCATGAGAAAGGTCAGTCCCTCACATATTTTGTCTAGTGTGTCTCCCATAACTGTTATTGCGTTATTGTCAGTATAAATAGCACATAGAGATACAGTAGATTGTCTGTATGTTAGGCTCTACTGTAGCCTGGTCAAGCGGACTGAGCACTGCGCTCTGGTTTCATTTCACTTCACTTGTCAGAATGTGAGCTACCGCGCAATCAGGCTGGTTCCACAGAGTATATTTAAATAAAAATATGACTCCCTGTTTTTCTCCATACCAGGTGCAGACCTTGTCCTCTACCTCAACCCCTATCTCTACCTCAGGGTCCCAGAAGCAGCGAATCAGGAAGAGAACTAAAGTCCTGTCTATAGCATGAAAGTGAGTCATGACTACATTGTGTATTCAGATKATACCTGAAGTGATAACCTCTCTTTTCCTGATGAACAATTTGACCAAGTTTTGTTAGTTTTAAGGATGAGTTTGATCGCCACGCACTAAGGCTAACACTTTGTGTCCCAGATCCTACGCATTAGCAAGGAGCCTCCCACCCTGGTGGCTAAGGAGCCCCCTCCCTTTCTGCTGGAGGCTGACCTCAGAGTTTGACGTGCAGAACTCCCACCTGCCCTCTGAGGTGCTCTACATGCTCAAACATACGTCAACACCTAGACCAGGGATACTCAAATCTGGACCTTGAGTCCAGTTACACTGATAATTCTTATTCTTGCACTTTAATCCAGGCCGAAAATGTAAAAAATAATTTGTTCTTAATTGACTCGCCTGGATAATTATTATTTAAAAAAAAAAATAGGTTAAACAACAACAAACCCAGGACACATGGTGAGTTCAATTAACTACCAGATAAAAAATAAAACCAGAGTGTACCTAGACTCAAGATCCAGATTTGAGTATCCCTCACCTAGACTGAGTAAGTTATGGGTTCTCATGTTGTAAGGTGTTGCATTACCAACAGTTGTGTTAGCAAAGCCTGTGAGTGATAACCCATGTGTAATCCATCTCACCAGGGTCCTGGGCCACTTTGAGAAGCCTCTGTTCCTGGAGCTGTGTCGACACATGGTGTTTGTGCAGCTCCATGAGATGGAGCCTCTTCCCTCCCGGGGACATCGACGACAGCATCTACGTGGTGAAAGATGGCCGTCTGGAGCTCTGCATACATGAGAGTGTAAGGTCTCCACATGCTATATCTATCTGGTGCTGGAGACAATGTTATTTCACCTCAATGAATAGGAAAATGACAAAGGTATTTGCAGTGATTGAAAGGAAACTGTATTCCATCTGACAAACATTTCACCCCAAGGTCATGAGGTGAAGTGATCTCCGCCATTACGATGCGTTTACAACTACATGTATTATGTATGTAAAATTTGACAGTCAAATGAAAATTAAATGTATTTTGTTATTGGATGGRACAGATGTGGTTGTGAAGGAGGTGTTGCCAGGAGACGGTGTCCATAGTCTGCTCAGTATCCTGGATGTCATCACTGTACGTTACGCTTTCCACTCTGTCATTTACCCTTTGACTCAACTAGTGCATGTTTTTATATCCACTCCACTCTGATAAGTACCGAAGACACAGGAGGCTGGTGAGGGGCAAACGACTCATAGTAATGGCTGGAATGGAAAACCATGTGCCTGATGTATTTTATACCATTCTAGCCATTACAAGGAGCCCGTCCTCTGGTTTAAAGTGACACAAGCCACCACTGAACTAAGCTAGAATGAATTCCTCTCGTCCTCTACCACCTTATGCATCCCAGGGTCACTCAGCCCCCTACAAGACTGGATCTGCCAGAACTGCAGCCCCTTCTACCATACTGCGTCTTCCAGCTGCTGCCTTCCAGTGTGTGTTTGAGAAATACCCAGAGACTCTGGTCCGCGTTATCCAGGTACTGTTACTATCAATGACAGACTGTGTGCGTCCCACTACTTTTCCTAGGGTGTCCTAGGGTGCGTCCCACTACTTTTGACCAGGGCCCATCTGATTCAGTGCCATTTGGGATGTGATCTGTAGATAGGGAAATCAGCGATTATATAATATCACTCAAATACTGGAGATTACACCCCTGACTGGTTTGTATGCAACTGAAACATTATTCTGTAGCTACACAGCTAACCGCAAGATACAAAAATCGCTGAGTATTTAGTATTTTCAGGGACACAGCCTGGCTGTACTCTGTTCTGCTCTCCCAAAACAGTGGGGCCGTTGTTACTTTTTGTTGTCCTTTCTAGATCATGGTGTGCCTGCAGAGAGTGACCTTCCTAGCCCTTCACAACTACCTAGGTCTCACCACCGAGCTCTTCAATTCAATGTCAGACACATACACACAGACCTCAATAATTGTCAAGTTGTCTAGGTGTTATAATTATTTCAGCTCTGCCCAAACTTGAAAATGGCTTGCTCAACACGTGAAGGATGCAAAGGGACAACTCAATTCCTTTTTAGTGTTTTATTATGGTTTTGATGCCATTTGTTGAATATGTTGAAACAGTTGATTTGTTGAATAGAGTAGTTGAATGACAGAGGAATTAGGAATAGGTTGATAACCACTTCAGCGCCGGACAATGTTCTCCAAAAAAGTGTTCAGAGGTGCCACCAAACCTCTTTATCCCCCATGCATTCTGTGGTCAGAAAATATCCACAAAAAAAGAAATCACCACTCATTAAACATGTAAATTGTGCTAAGCACTGGATGCAACATAATAAATAATTCCAAACATTACATACCAGTTGCGTCTTTAGTGTTGAACAATTAGCTGTTTGTATGTCGAGGACCCAAGCAAAGCTAAGCCCAAACATTTTATACCCATGCTTATCTGCCAGGTGCGCATGTAAAAGTAGTCCTTCCAGAAATCCTGGCTCAATTTTTTAGTTCCACCYGTGTTTTTGGGTTATCTGCCCTCTTGAGGCCTGGAGTTCTTTAAAGGAAGAGCTGCCATTGTGCTCATGTTTTGAGTGTTCTGTTTTTTTCGCAACAATAATGAAAGATGATCCATGACTGGGTAATCTCGTGGGCAGACTACGTAAACATACATTGTATCATAGATCTGACAGACAGACACTGTATTTATACTATGGCTGCCGATAGCTAACGAGCAGCAATAGGTCTGGTGCTTGGGTTTTTCGACACTTGTTATTTGGACAAATTATGTTTTCGCAGGTTTTAGCATATTTTGAATTCTCAGAAGGGGTCGGGACATTCAGCCCATAGACTTTCCTATAACTTGCAAAGAGAGAGGGTGGAGCGCCTCGTTCCAGTTCCGCTCCTCATTCTAGCATCTCTTAATCTCTTCTTTTAACATGTATGGACCCAGCAGCTGACCAATTACTCAAGACTTTAGTTCTGGGTTAACCTGAGATTAATGACTGGGTATTTCATCTTTGAAGGGAATGCATAAACCTGATGGTTCTCTGTGTGTGTTGTGTTTCAGGAGAGCCAGGCAGTCCCCTTGGTGGCAGTGTGATAGGTGAAGCCAACCCTGACAGGGGTCTACACAGACAGCACTCCCGGTCTGAAGAGGCTGGGCCTGAGAGAGGGGGTTCTCATAGACCTAGGGCCTAGTGACACAGGTCAGTTATTATGRGATGGTCATCTCACTGGTCAGTCTCAGCATCATTGCATTGAATGATCATTTATCCTTTGGTTTTGCATATGTAACGCTTGTCATCTGGAGGAGAAGAAGAGGACCATGGTGCAGCGTTGTAAGTGTTCATATCATTTAATAAAATATGCAACACTAAACACGACAAACGCACAGTCCTGAAAGGTGACACAAACACTAAACCGGAAACAACCACCCACAAACAGGTGGGAACAGGCTACMTAAATATGATTCTCAATCAGAGACAATGATAGACATCTGCCTCTGATTGAGAACTATATCAGGCCAAACACACAGAAATACAACACAAGGACAACATAGAACACCAGACATAGAATGCCCACCCAAACTCACGCCCTGACCAACCAAAACAGAGACATAAAAAGGATCTCTAAGGTCAGGACGTGACAGCATAGGGTTCCATAATTCAGGTAACTTTCTCTCCAAAAAACAAATCCCAGTTGAAAGATTCCTGAAATCAGGAGGGTATAAGCAGAAAATCTGGGAATCCTCCAACTGGGGTTTCTGGGAAAACGTGGCAATTTTGGGAAAGCTACTGGAAATGTGAAACTCTAATCTGGATTATGTCTGGATTACATTTGGAACACTTTATCATGTAAATATTGATCCAGATGGATGAATGTGGAGGCTGTTATGTTATGTCACTATGGTGGCTTTCTGGAAACACATACTCATGGTGTTGCTGTATACTCATGGTGTTGCTGTATGGTGTTTCAGAGAATGGGGAGAGGAAGTGCTGTCTTTTAGATAGCAGCCCCACCACTAAAGGAAAGAGGTCTCGCTCTCAGTCCACTCCTGTGGCAGTGTCAAGTAAGCATCCATTACCTCATGCACACACACACACACACACCTGTACTGTACAAGCCCTGCTCCGTGTGTCTGAATGCTCTCTCCTCACACTCTCAGGTGTCATGTCTGCTGACCTCAACATGACGTATCAGCGAGCCAGAATACGAGAAGCAGCAGCTAAAGCAGAGACACCACCAGAAATGATGTCATAATGTCAGGCATGCACTCTCTTATCTGCTTTAGCACATTAGTGTCAAGATCAATTCATTGTCATAGTTGATGAAAACACAAACACATTTCACCTCTCCTCTATAGTGTGCATGAGTCCTGTCTGTCCAGTTGGCTGGGGCAGYAGGAGGACATCCACCGCATCGTTCTCTACCAATCAGACGATACCCTAACCCCCTGGACTCAGCGCTGCATCCGTCAGGCCGACTGCATCATCATTGTGGGACTAGGAGAGGCTGAGCCCACTGTGGGCGAGGTACAAAACGCACAGCCTTTAAGAAAAAAAAATCTTTAACCTTTATTTAACTGGGAAGTCCCATTCAGAAGACCTCTTTTACAAGGGGAACCTGATGAAGGGCAGCTGAATAAAGAATCAACATATAAAACCTTATCTGCCTAATTGGAATTAGGATAGTCAAGGGACTACTTTGTTTAAAGCAATATCTTATCAAGTGGAATTACTGGTAAAGAGTAATGAGTGTGTTTGTGTGTGTGTGGATTAGTGAAGTGTAAAGGGATTCTTAATTAGCTTTGTTAGGTTTAACCCCTATTAAAGTAAGTCTGTTAATTAGGGGTTGAATGACTGATGCTCTAGCTYAATGAGGAAGGAGATTAACAAAGCTTGTCTCTTTTACCCTTTAGAGACAGACTTTACGGTATGTTGCCTGTAAAATAAAAAATCTGGCAATATTTTTTAGAACCCAATTCATACAGTCCCATTTTTACCACATTCTCGCCAGGGTAAGCCTTTATGCCGGCATGTTTAGGAGTATGAGTAGACGTGGGCCGATGTGGTCAGACATCTATTTGAATAAATCAACTGAATATACACCATCCAAAGAAATCCATTATTAATTTGTTTTAAGAAACATTCGAAGAATAATGAAATGCATTTTCAAAATAACAGAATGGCATATTTTGAGCTCAATTATGTGCAGCCATGACGGCATCATCCAAATGAAATGTTATTTTGTTCATTTAAACAGACAAAACACACCTACCCTGATTACAGTCAACACCCATATATTTTATAGTAAGAATATAATGGAATATAACGGAATAAAATACAAAGAATATTTTTTCCACACACAACTGTCATATTAAAAAAAAGGTGATATTTTGAAACTGAGCCCAAGGCAAGCTCATGGTTTTTTAAATCCACGTTTCGTGTCTTTTCTACCCTCACTCTGCTTTGTTAAGGAGCAGGCATACGGTCTTACATTGAGTCTCTTCATCATGATACCCATAGAAAAGAATAGCTTGTGATCATATTTCACAACCTCCACAGGCTTTTGGACTATTTCATTCTCTGCTGTCTGATTGCTATGAAGGGATAATATTGATGGGCACCCAATCCCTCTTAAACAGTGTACTTCTTATAAAGCTACTACTGAATGTTTGAACACATATGGATCTGGTCCAATAGTTTATTATTACATGATGGATAGGACATCGTGTGAGATGCAGCTTGTGACAGAAGACTTTAGAGTTTCACAGCTATTTGTATTTCCAGATAACATTTCCACCCAGCTGTCAGTGACATCATGACTTGGGATGTGTTCCAGATGGCTATGGGGCTCTGGTCCAAAGTAATGGCCTATATAGGAAATAGGGTGCCATTTGGAATACAACCTTAACTCCACTGTGGGTATGACCCTGTTGTCTCTGTGCTGTGGCCTCTGTCCCCTAGTTGGAGCGGATGCTGGAGGGCAGTGCTGTGCGGGCACAGAAGCAGCTGATTCTGCTGCACAGGGAGGATGGTCCCCCGCCCTAGGGCACTGTTGACTGGCTCAACATGAGGAGCTGGATCTCCAAACACCTGCACCTCTCCTGTCCACACAGGGTCTTCTCCAAGAGGAGCCTGCCTAAACTGGTACCTTATATATATATATATATATATATATATATACACACACACACACACACATACAAACAGGCACAGAGACACACAGGCAGGCACAGGCAACGCAAGCACACGCACACACACACTTTTCCAAGAGCAGCGTGTCCAAGCTGGTACACACACACCTCAGCCAGAATAATCCCAGCTCCTCTCCTCTTGGATCATTCTGCTTCACTGCTCATATGATGTAGGTCTCAGAAAGAAGCCTTTAAAGGACAGCCTAACCTAGTCTGCTTCCCAAATAGCACCCTGTTTCCTATATAGAGTACTACATAGCACTCAAAAGTAGTGTACTAGGGAATAGGGTGCCAATTGGGATGAATCACTAATTTGCAGACTCTTCCCCTCTACCCCTGGTCTTGTGTTCCTGCTGTGGTCCTGTGTGGTCATCCTCAGAGAGAGATGTACGAGCGTGCTTTCCAGAAGCCTCCGGACCGCCACTCTGACTTCAGCCGTCTGGCCAGAGTACTGACAGGCAACACCATCACCCTGGTGCTAGGGGGAGGGGGTACTAGGTACTGCTACTCTCTCTTTATTTCACACTCCAGTGTAACATGCTCATGAACATGCAGCACAATCAGTAGGACTTTTGAAGCTGATTAGATATGTAATCTGCAGTAGTCATATTATGATTTCCATGCTGCATATTGTTACAACTCTGCAATTATATAAAGACCATTATTTTGTGATTTTAGTCCCATGTAATGGTTTTTCCACATTTTTGCATAACTTTACATTTATAGTATAGTGCTCTTAGTCTGTTTGCTCTGCATTACTCTCTCCTCTGTCTACCTTGCTGTGTTTCTGTGAGGCCTGTCTTTTGATTATGGCCTTTCTGTCTGTCTTGTCTACTTTCTGCTTCTCTTTCCTTTCTGCTCTGGCATGTCCAGGAGCTGGGTCAAGGTGGGTACTACTCACTCTAGTCCCCTAAATACTGCTCTACTTGAATGTCCACTAAAGGCTTCTTAGGCTGAACATCCCCCCTTTCCCCTTCTTTTACTCACACACTGACTGTGCTTATTGTACAGTGTTATTTTTGGGGAATCTGTAACCTAACCGTGGTCTGTGTTCCTCTATCCAGGGGCTGCTCTCAAGTTGGCATCCTGCGGGCGATCAACGAGGCAGGAATCCCTGTGGACATGGTGGGTGGAACCTCCATCGGCTCCCTGATGGGGGCGCTGTACGCTGAGGAGAAGAGCAGCAGCCCTATGAGGGTTCACGCTCGCGAGTGGGCCATGGTGAGTAGGTACAGGACCACAATGAAAATAAGTCAGACTTTGTGTTTAGCATTTTTGATGATTTTTGATGTATGTATTGTTGTACTCCAGTGGCTGAGACAACTCTATATTTTAAATATGTCAAATTAAATTCAAGGAACTGGATTAAATGCATTAAAGAAGTTTACTGTATCTCTCTCCCCTCTCCATCCCTTGGACATGGGGTCCATCTTCAAGAATGTGTTCGACCTGACGTACCCTGTGACCTCCATGTTCTCTGGGGCTTCCTTCAACAGCATAAGCTCTGTCTTTAAGGACAAACAGATTGAGGTGAGACTGAATAGGTTATACTGTAGTCCACTCCCAATGACAGGATTCCATTTCTAATAGTGACTGGTTAAAGAATAAGCCTCGTGCTGTTTTTTTTGTGGTTAATATGACCACATGTCCTGAATTGTGCGGGACAGTCCTGCATTTTGGCCCTTTGTCCCACAACCAAACAATCATATCCCGCATTTTATCAACAAATTCAAACAGCACTAATTTAGATGGGTTGATTTGTCCTGCATTTCAGTCAGACATTCCAACTTGTCTCTTGCATTCACATTGCACATATGAAAAGATATACAGTTCCTTCAGAAAGTATTCATAGCCCTTGACGTATTCCACATTTTGTTACGTTACAGCCTGAAATCAAAATTGATTCAAACATTTTCTCACCCATCTACACACAAWATCGCATAATGACAAAGTGAAAACATGTTTTTAGGAATTTTTGCAAATGTATTAAATGAAATACAGGAGTATCTAATTTACATAAGTATTCACACCCCTGAGTCAATACATGTTAGAATCACCTTTGGCAGTGATTACAGCTGGGAGTCTTTCTGGGTAAGTCTCTAAGAGCTTTGCACACCTGGATTCTACAATATTTGCACATTATTCTTTAAAAAGTATTCATGTTCTGTCAAGTTGGTCATTGCTAGACAGCCATTTTCAAGTCCTGCCGTAGATTTTCAAGCAGACTTCAGTCAAAACTGTAACTAGGCCACTCGGGAACATTCAATGTTATCTTGGTAAGAAACTCCAGTGCATATTTGGCCTTGTCTTTAGGTTATTGTCCTGCTGAAAGTTGAATTTGTCTCCCAGTGTCTGTTGGAAAGCAGACTGAACCAAGTTTTCCTCTAGGATTTTGCCTGTGCTTAGCTCTATTCCGTTTATTTTTATTTAAAAAAAAACTCCATAGTCCTTGTTGATGACAAGCATACCCATAACATGATGCAGCCACCACCATGCTTGAAAATATGAAGAGTGGTACTTAGTGATGTGCTGTGTTGGATTTGCCCCAAACATAACACTTTGTATTCAGGACATAAAGTTAAATTCTTTGCCATATTTTTTGCAATTTTACTTTAGTGTCTTATTGCCAACAGGATTCATGTTTTTGGAATATTTGTATTCTGTACAGGCTTCCTTCTTTTAGTTCCCCAGAGCTTAGACAGTTTGTTTATAAATAGTACAACGGGATAAAGTGGGAGCAGGTGAGTTCAGCTGTGTATTGACAGGGGTCGCATTTCATATTGAAAGTCAAGTGTTTTTTTGCTTGAATAGAGTGATCAGGGACATGCAACTATAGTTTTCCTTCAAAGAAAACTAATTAGTGCAACACATTTGGCCAAAAATAGCTTAATTTTCATCAGATGACAAGTAAAATGAGCTTACATTGAAAAAGCAAGGTATTTTTTGCGAAAACAATTAATGTCCATCATATTTCTAGAGCGTTGTCTGCTGATAGAATGCCATTTCATGAATTCTCATCCAAGTGGAAAAGTGCAGCTGAAGCACAAAATGAGTCTGATGCTGCCCCGAAATTCCAATAAGAAGCATTTTAGTTCTGTTTTTACAAAACACAGCAAGATATTCTATAATTCTGTGTTAACGCGACCTCTTGACTTGCTAGTTATCTAAGTAAGCAGCTGAATTAATAAGGTTACAGAGCATCATATTGTGTTAGCTTTCTGCCGTGTTTAAGAAGTCAAAGCCCTTGAAACCATCAAATCCTCCTCTCCACCCTCTCAGGGTTGGCCGTCTTAGGCTCTGCACACTCCTGGATTGCATCCTACCTGGCAGGTCGCTCCTACCAGGTGGTGTGGAGAGGATCTGTGTCTGCACCACGTACTCTCACTACTGGTGTCCCCCAGGGCTCGATTGTAGGCCCTCTACTCTTTTCTTTTTACACCAAGTCACTTGGCTCCGTCATATCCTCACATGGTTTCTCCTATCATTGCTATGCGGACAACACTCAACTTCTCCTTCCCCCCTTCTGACACCAAGGTGGTAGATATCTCAGCTTTAGGGCTGACCCTATTTAGTCGAGTGGTCGATTGTTTGGTCAATAGGCTGGTGGTCGACTGAGATTTCTTTAGTTGAGCAGTCGCAAATAAAAAAATGTAATCATGGCACACGAGACACCTGTCTGATTCGTGTCCATCTCAGTGGACTGACTAATCCATTGCGGAGGCCACGGGGATGGCAAAGTCCATCACTCTAAGACAGGCATTGGCAATGTAAGGCATGCGTGCTACGAGGGTATTTGCCTCTGCACACCAATAAATGTTATAAAATTGAGAAAATAAGTGAAATTGCATTTGTTTCAATTGCATTGGTTCTCCATAAATGGCTACTGATTTGGACATGATACCGTTTGTGAGAGAGTATTCCTTAAGCCTACGGTATGTGTGAAGATAATGTGTCTTGGGTGTAATTTTCAAATGTTGAGTCAAGGAGGGCTTTGATGCACAAGGCACATCTCTCTCCAGAATGCACTCTTTCCGCCAATTTGTGTGCATTCCTTGTTTCATAACTGCATTGTGTGAACTGTTTTCCCTTTGATTGTTAGTTTGATTGTCTATCAATTCACCATTACATGTGTCGTGACGTGACTATCATTAATGTGTTGATGGTTAAATTATCAATTCAATTAACTAGGTTTAACTATTAAGTGATTAAATTAATCATGTAACAATTAACTCATTAGCAATCTTGGGGCACCACAGAAGTTTGTTTAATGAGTTACCATTTCCCGAATTAACTCAAGAATATATCGGAATATCGTTATCATACCAGTCATTCATCAATCATTTATTACCTCATATCAGTCTCATTCTGAACGTCATTGATTTCAAATCTGCACGAACCCTAGTCTAAATGATGACTCAGCAATACACAAATTGGCGTAATTATTTATTTATTTACTAAGTAACTGATCCCACAGAATTACATAAGCACACACACAGGATAGATTATATGTTGAACTGATTACTAACATAATACAATGAAAAGTCCCTAGTGGACTAACCCGATATGACAGCTTCTTAAACAATAGAGAGGGGGTGGGGACAGATAAAGAGCAGGAAAGAAATCATACATACAGTTGGAAACCTATGCTCATGAGAATGTGAACACTTTGCACATGAACGACCGCTCATTCAAAAATAATTGTAATGTATATATATACACTTGTATGTCTTTGTTGTCTGTTGAAACCACTCGATCCGTCTACAGCGAGTAGTTCGATGCAAGTCTCTGGTTGTTCACCAGAGGTCACAATGTCCTTAGTAGTTGTAGAAGGCTTTCTTTGTCTCTGAGTGTTCGTTAGACTGGATACATCAAAGGTACATACACGGTGGTCCTCGGTCGAGTTTACTAGGCTACCGGTATTTAAACAGCTGCAGACTGAATGTTCCGGTATATTCCCTATCCTCTTCACTCGCAAGTTCCAGAGGGTCCCACCATTTTCTGGTCTTATAGTTTTAAACCATTTGTCACATATTCAGCTCATGCTGCACGTATGCTGGTCTGGTAGTTTTAAACCCTTTTACACGCCAGTAGCAACCCGGCAATGTACTGGTCTAGTGGTTGACTATTCAGGGTACAGATAGAACCACTTTACACACCGGCAGCAACCCGGCATGTTTTGGTCTGATATGTTAATTCTTTAGGAGTCCTTTATAAGCACTCTGGCAAAATGGACGTTCCATCCTTTTGGCATAATGTCTGTGCTCACGTGGGTGTCATTACTGACTGGGTAAAACTTCATTTGAAAAACAATTATCTAATTTAGAAGGCTAAAATCACATTTCATCTTCTCACAAATAGATTTATATTTAATCATATAAAGTTTTACAACATTTAGATGTAACTGACATATATATTGTGAAAACTCAAAGTTAATGTTTCTGTTATAATGTCTTTAATGATATCAAAAAACAATAAATTATCTGACATGATTGTTCTTTAAGTCCCTCCCGACCATTTCCCACATTCTTTGTGTTAGAAATATTGTTTATTATCCACTTTTGGATGTTGGGAGTTTTGGCGGGAAGAATCGATTTGTAACAAAATAGTTATTTCCCCTCAATTCTGCATGGCAAGGGAGAGAAAGTTCCTGCAAGGAGAGGGTGGGGGGGTTCTTGAAACCTTTGATCTCCACCCAGGAGGGCAAGTCATGACACATCACCAGTAGGCCTAGTACATTTACCGTTAACTTGTTTGGGCTGCAATCCCGACACAGGTACACTTATGACGTTCTGCATCGCAGTGCATCGCAGTGCACATCGCAGTGCACTGCATCGCAGTGCTAGCTGCGCCACCAGAGTCTCTGGGTTCGCGCCCAGGCTGGGCTGGGTTCGCGCCCAGGCTCTGTCGCAGCCGGCCGCAACCGGGAGATCCGTGGGGCGACGCACAATTGGCATAGCGTCGTCCGGGTTAGGGAGGGTTTGGCCGGTAGGGAGGGTTTGGCCGAGGGAGTTGGGAGGGATATCCTTGTCTCAGTATGTAAAAATTTAATAAAATGTATGCACTCTACTGTAAGTCGCTCTGGATAAGAGCGTGTGCTCGGCCGGTAGGGATATCCTTGTCTCGTATGTAAAAAATGTAATAAAAATATTGCACTCTACTGTAAGTCGCTCTGGATAAGAGCGTCTGCTAAATGACTAAAAAATGTAAAATGTTAAAAAAAAATGACAACATCCAGCTCAAGGGCAAGGCGCGGAAATTCAAAATCTAGTTTGTTAAAATATTTAACTTTCACACATTAACAAGTCAATACAGCATATGAAAGGTAGACATCTTGTGAATCAAGCCAACATGTCCGATTTTTAAAATGTTTTACAGGGAAGACAAAATATGTAAATCATTAGCTAACCACGTCAGCCAAAAGAGAGCACTTTTCTAACTCCATCAGTTTTTTACTCCGTCACTAGCTATCACTAATTCGACACAAATAAAGATATATATAGCCACTAACCAAGAAACAACTTCATAAGATGACAGTCTGATAACATATTTATTGTATAGCAGTATGTTTTTTTTTGAATGGTATAAATCATAAATTACATTTCAGCTACAATCAGAAATTGCACCGAAAAGCAGCCATAACATTTACAGACACCAACGTCAAATAACTAATTACTCTCATAAAACATATCTGAGAATAACATACTGTGCAGCAATTGAAAACAGGATTCTTGTGATTCCAGACAATATTTCCGATTTATTAAATGTTTTACAGCGAAAACAAATTGTAGCGCTATGTTAGCATAGCCACAATAGCCAGAACCACACTGGGCGCCCGCGACCAGTTGACATGCACGACAGATATATGAAATAACATTATAAATTGGGTTCTACTTTGGCTGATCTTCATCAGAATGTGGATCAGGGTGTCCTTTGGCCAGATGAGTCGTTGTTTGGAGTCAGGATGGCAACTTTCCCTTCTCACTTAGCATTGGCACTGGTCGACTGGCACGGATTTGGTCCAACGTTAAAAAGTCAGAGAACGGAACAGCGCAAAACTCCCGAAAAAAATTCAAATAATCTGATTAAACTATAATTGAAAAAACATACATTTACGATGATAGGTCTCATTTATCAAATAAAAACCCAGCCGGAGATTGTTCCGTCCCAAACACAGCAAAACAGACGCAATATCACTCCCAAGTCGCCGCGCTTCAGACTTCCGGAAGTGGTCGGTCACGTCAAAGAAATAGCTTCTTATTCAACCTCTGAACAAAGATATTCACTAAATTTCTTCTCTCATACCCTCTTGACACCCAGAGCAAGGCGTACGGAGTTGTTCGTAGGGTCTTACGTATAATGACCATGTATAGGCATAACGTTGAAGCGAGCATAGATTTCTGACATTCTACTTCTTGGTCAGGGAAAGTGCTGCCAAATGACTTCTGTACCACTCAGAGAAAAAATTAGAACGGTTTTAGAAACTAGAGATTGTTTTCTATCCAATATTAATATTAATATGCATATTGTAAGAGCAAAAATTGATTAAGAGGCCGTTTGAAAATTGGCACATATTTTCCAGTTTTTCCAATACGCCCCCTGCAGCCATAACAGGTTTTAATTCCCATCATTTCTCATCTACAATGTTTGTTTGGTTATGATAACTTCTGTTAATGCATTCAATATACAGTATTATTATTATTATTATTATTATTATAACAGTCATTTACCGTTCTCATTGTCGGAGTGGACACGTTTGTTGGTGGGGCTCACGACCTATGCTACACTTGTGAGAAACAAGTTTTGGTTTATTTCATTCTATTTACGAGTTTTGTAAATGTATTCCTTATATTCTGTTTGGAGCACTCCTGTCAATGTTGAGCCAGGGCGCACACCTGATTACGCAGAAGTAGGCCTATAGACTACCGGGCCTGTGCGCAAATGAATAAATCTGCCCATTTGGGGATTTCTGATTCTTAACTCACCACCACTAATGAGCTGTGGAGCTTGGTAAAGTATTCTTTCTCCTCCTCAAACAGCAAGTAAACAAAGTCTGTCTTTATATCCATTGAGAATGACAATACGTCCTCAATGTATTAGAAAAATATTTCCAGCTCGCTCCCTTTCGATAACCAACGAGCCTCAGTGTGAAAGGGAAAAATGTAATTCTCTGATCCAGTGTAAACTTAATCAAATACCTGGTTACTTCTTATCCCTTGCGCAAATACAGCCATGTCTGTCTAGAGCTCACCTGCTCAGGACACTCTGAGGGCCCARAATAGTTTATACAATGTTGCAAGTTTGCTAGTCATGCTGCTGGGCCTTATCCATGCTGCTGGGCCTTATCCAGTTGATACAATGTTGCATGTTCGTAGCAGACAGGCTAGAGAGAGTAGAGAGATGAATGCAGGGAAAATGTATGGAGTAAAAAGTACACACTTTTCTTTAAGAATGTAGTGAAGTAAAAGTTGTCAAAAATATAAATAGTAAAGTACAGATACCCCAAAAATTACTTAATTAGTACTTTATAGTATTTTTATTTAAGTACTTTACACCACTGATAGAATATTTATTTATATCAGGATATTCTACCTGAAATGTTTTTATTGGTTGGCTTTATGTAGGCAATTTTTATCTAGTTGGCAAGAGAACAAAAACATGTTATTATAATTGATATAATTGCATAATGGCAGAATCTGCAAAGGCCAACAGGAGCGGGAGGAAGGGGCGGGTCGGGAACATTTTTTTTCTTTCTGGTTAGGCTATCTTGATCTCTGGCTCCCTTTTGAGTAATATGTGTCTTAATTATTTATTCAAACAGTGCGCTTAAAGTATCAGACAAGCTCAGTGCATTGTTGGTATGTCTACAGTGCATTCAAAAAGTATTCAGACCCCTTGACTTTTTCCACATATTGTTACGTTACAGCCTTATTCTAAAATTGATTAAATGTTTTTCCCTCATCAATCAACACACAATAACCCATGCCCCCTTTAACAAACCATCTCCTTTTTTTCTGCCATTTTTAACCGACTCAAGCTTACCCTCTTCCTCTCTGTCTCTCTTCTTCCCTCCATTCCTCCTCTGTATTTATTCCAAGCATACATATACTTATGATAATACTGCACTTCTCCTGACATACATCTTGTTCTTGCCTTCTCAAGGGATGTCATTTAGCCGGCTGTCACAATCTCTGTACAATCTGCACGAACCCCTCGGGATGTAGCACTCAACAGTGCATCCCACTTGTAAAGCAGCTGTTTCGTCTTGATGTTCTTATTTATCAATAGCTACCGCGACACTTTTCCATTTCGACAGTTGCTATCCATTGGAGTGCTGCGATTAGATTATCAAAATTCTGGGGCGGGGCTTAGCGAAGGGTCAATTGGAGGCTGCATTTTATCCATTTCTATAATGATATTCAATAGGCTACATCTGTCGGTACAAACTTAGGATGTCAGTTACATTTTTATTGTGCTCTTACCTTATTCAAATTTACATAAGGTCAAACAAGATAAGGTGAAATCCTCTGTGTGGTGGTTTTAGATGATCCTCTCTTAATTTCCCTTTCCCCCTCTTGCTCCTCATACTGTCCTAGGACCTGTGGATCCCCTACTTCAACGGATATCACTGCTTCATCCATGAGGGTTCACACTGACGGTCTGTCTGGCTTTACTCTCTGTCTATGTCCCTATGTAGTATACTACTTTTGACCAGGTCCCTTAGGGTTCTGGTTAAAAGTAGTTCACTATCAAATCTTATTTTATTTGTCACATGCGCCGAATACAACAGGTGTAGGTAGACCTTACCGTAAAATGCTTACTTACAAGCCCTTAATCAACAATGCAGTTCTAAGAAAATAGAGTTAAGAAAATATTTACTAAATAAACTAAAGTATAGTGAATAAGATATAATTTGATGTGTGCCCTGGTCAAAAGTAGTGCACTATATAGGGAATAGGGTGCCATTTGGGACATATCATCTAGCTCTTTGACTCTCTAGAAGTATTAAACCTCAGCATTCCCTCCTCCTGTAGGTTCCCTGTGGAGGTATGTGCGTGGCAGCATGTCACTGTCTGGGTACATGCCTCCCCTCTGTGACCCCAAAGATGGACACTTACTCATGGACAGTGGCTACATCAATAACCTACCTGGTCAGTTTTCATATGACCATGTCTCAAATGACTATAAAACATGAAATTAAAAGTCAGCATACTTGTAATACTGTACAAGTTAGAGACATTAACTTGCATGTGATGTACAGTACACAGTAGATGCCATGGTTATTGGTCAGTCTTTACCTCTGTCTCGCTCTCTGTATATAGCTGACGTAGCTCGCTCCATGGGGGCCAAAGTAGTGATTGCCATCGACATGGGCAGCCAGGACGAGACTAACCTCACCAACTACGGCGACTTGCTGTCTGGCTGGTGGCTGCTATGGAAACGCTTCAATCCCCTGTCAGAGAAAGTCCAGGTGAGTAAGGGGGCTGCTAGATAGCCCAGTATACTTCAGGGTTATTTAGTTGACAATGAGTAATCTCTCGGTTGTTGATCACAACAGATCTATCTAGACTGTTTTGAGTGCTCCCTCCTGTTTACCAGGTATTAGTCCGTTTTTGGACATTTTTCTGGGTAAGCCCTGGAATTGGATTCCTGTCATTGTTGTTTGGAGACCCCTGCTACTTTCCTTTGCTTGCGTAAGCGTGGAGGCCTACCTGCACTCCCATGTATTTGTGTGCTCTAATTCACTATAAAGATCCTGAACATGGCTGAGATCCAGACCAGGTTGGCCTATGTCTGCTGCGTTCGTCAGCTGGAGTTGGTTAAAGACAGTGAGTACTGCGAGTGCATCCGGCCGCCCATCGATCACTATGGCACCTTGGAGATTTGCAAGTTCGACGAGATCGCTGTGATTAGCCCTGTTTCTCACTGGYGGCATCCCAAATGGCACCCTATTCCCTATATAGTGCACTGCTTTTGACCAGAGCCCATAAAGTAGTGCACTATGTAGAGAATAGGGTGCCATTTGGGACATAGACACCTTAGCTGTGTCATCATGATCTCACCTAATCCCCCTTTCTTTGTCTCTGTCTCAGGAGGTGGGCTACCAGCACGATAAGACAATGTTTGACATGTGGAGTCGTAGTGGAGTTGTGGATAAGATGATGAAAGACAGACATCAAGAGGAATTTCACAAGACCAAGAGCTGCAATGTGAGTTAGCAAGTTACACAGACAGCTTCCTAACTGCACCACATCTAGTTTCTATTTCAGATGTGTTGCACCAGCATTTCCAACCCTTACTCCGACCTTTGCGCACCTCTGGCTCTTGTTGTTTTGATATGGTTTTTACTGTCATTTCTGACTGATTGCTTCCAACACTCGCTGTTAGGAACCTGTTATGAACTGGAGTGTAGCAGTTTTCTCATTTACAGTAGCAACGGTCATCAAAATTGTTAAAAGATTTTGAAAACAATTCTAATAAATGCAACAGTTGGACAATGGATGTAGATTCTCCAAACTTTTTGAATTTTTATAATCCATCAGATATTGACAAAGATTGTGTTGGCACAGACAAATAATGAATGGAGTTCAGGGATTTTGGTGGGAATTCAGGTATTAGATTTGTCAAATTTCACTTTTTTTCTTAGAATGCACTCACATATAAATTGTCTTATTGTATCAGGTATTTTTTTTTTWATATTGTGGGTTAAAATAAAGAAAATGATATGTACCTAATTTGCATGAATAAACAGGCTGTATTTACACATATTAATACATTAACATAAAGAAGTGGAACAGGGCTGCAACCACCATATCACTATAATCGTTGCTAATTTACAGTCGCCAATAAATGTTCCTTTGGACTTCTTTGACTTAGCCTAGGTCCCAGCCTGTTTCTKCTCTCTTGCCAATTCCCTATTGAATTGTCATGCCAATTGTTTGCCGTGACAAGGAGTTGGCAAGATGGCAGAAAMAGATTTGAGACCAGGCTATTATTGACTGCCTTTTGTGATCCTCGGTCTGTGTGTCTCTCAGGTGGTCACATGTCCCAATGCCTCCTTCACTGACCTGGCAGAGATTGTCTCTCGAATTGAGCCTGTCAAACCAGTCCTGGTGAGAGGGACGGACACACACACACCTAATGTACCTTTCTGATTCCTGTGTTTTTCGCTCTCCGTCCCTCAGAGTTATCAGACGATTACCAGATGGACTATGATGATTACCAGACGGACTATGATGAGGAGGCCAGAGAAAGTGCTCTCTCTGACTTTGACATGTCTAATCCCAACAGTGGAGTGGAACACACAGAGGGGGAGGAGACTGCAGACACAGCTGACACAGTATGTACAAGTTTGAGTTCCAATTGGTCCCCAATTCCCATTCGGAATGCACACGTAGACCCACTGAAGCAGGATCCAGTATTACCTTTACTAAAGTTATGCTAACTACTAAATAAACAAAGAACCAAGGAATTCTCAAGAAGAAAAAAATAAAGTCAAGAGATCAGTTTTACAAAAACATTGTTTTCCTTGTTTAATCTCCTACAACTACTCACCTCTTTTCATTCTGTTTCATGTTATCTCTCCATCTTCCTATCGCAGGATGAAGAGATTCAGATCAGGGTCCGACATCACCAAACCAAACGACCACCAAACCGCTCAGACAGTGTTGATGATGCATAACATCCATCATATTCATGATGTACTGTTTCTCTGTCCGGTTGACAGTGGTCCTCAATGCCAGTCTAGACATTATTATTATTATGTTAGGATGTTTATCATTTTTCAGCTGTTATGTTAAGGTTAGGTTGTATTATGATCAAGGTCATAACATTTACATTTCATTCATAATACTTTTGGTTACATGAAACTATATGAAGAGAAGTTGTACAATGCAATGTTTTTTGCTGCCATGTGTGTCTTTCACATTCATGGTGGTAACAGAACAGCTCCTTTCTGATTCATCGATTGATAGTGATTGATTGTAGCCAGTACCAATAATTTATTAATGGAGCTGGAAGCCTGACCTGGGGGCAACTATGATAAAGGAAATATTAAATCTTATTAGATTGGGTTGCAAAACAATCTTATCATTCTGCTAGTATTAACATTATACATGGTATTGTTGTTTTACAGTGAATGTATTACTTTAATTATGTAGAATATGTATTGTTATTTACATTGTTAGAAAGGACACTGTTGAGTGCCATATTATCAGGGATTTGTGTGTGATACCTAACAGTAGTTGTATTTTTTTTTCTCCTTCCCTTTCTTTAGATTACTTTAGATTACTAGAACGTTTTAGTCAGGGTTATGTAACATCTGTAGTACACTACTAAGAATAAAAGGTGGAAAATAGTTCCTACTTTGATATGATTTTGCAAACACTATGGTTTTGTCCTTTATGATTTGAAAACGGATGATTTAACCCATAAGAGTCTAAGCCCAGTCTAAGGGAGGTTGTACTAAGCTATATGGAATTGTTTTAATGAGGTCATACCATCATTTAGCTATTTGATTTGGAATTATAAGACGCCTGGAAATATAAAAGAATATATATAAACAAATAATTGTGGGCCTTACTGCTATTAGCCCATATAAACACATTGAATAACAGATTCACTACATGGAACAGATAGTACCCCAAAAAATGAAAAGGAAGTTTGTTCTGAAGTGTGAGAGATATACAGTATTAGAAAGATGTCCCAAAAAAATGGGAAAAAAAGTTTTCTATGCCTGTAACCCCTTATTTTTTTGTCACTAAACAGTCTTCATACAGTGCCTTCGGAAAGTATTCAGACCCCTTGACTTTTCCCACATTTTGTTACGTTACAGGCTTATTATAAAATGGATGCAATTGTTTTTTCTTCCCTCATCAATCTACACACAATACCCCATAATGACAAAGCCAAAACAGGTTTAGACATTTTTGCTAATTTATAAAACACATAGGTATTCAGACCCTTTACTCAGTACTTTGTTGAAGCACCTTTGGCAGCGATTACAGTATTGAGTCTTCTTGGGTATTACGCTACAAGCTTGGCACACCTGTATTTGGGGAGTTTCTCCCATTGTCTGCAGAGCCTCTCAAGCTCTGTCAGGTTAGATGGGGAGTGCTCCTGCACATCTATTTTTATGTCTCCAGAGATGTTCGTTCGGGTTCAAGTCTGGGCTCTGGCAAGGCCACTCAAGGACATTCAGAGACTTGTCCCGAAGCCACTCCTGCGTTGTCCTGTTGGAAGGTGAACCTTCGCCCCAGCCAGAGGTCCTGAGCGCTCTGGAGCAGGTTTTCATCAAGGATCTCTCTACTTTGCTCCGTTCATCTTTGCCTCAATCCTGATTAGTCTCCCAGTCCCTGCAGCTGTAAAACATCTCCACAGCATGATGCTGCCACCACCATGCGTCACAGTAGAGATGGTGCCAGGTTTCCTCCAGATGTGACGCTTGGCATTCAAGCCAAAGAGTTCAATCTTGGTGTCATCAGAACCAGGGAACCAGTCAGGCATTAAGTGCTCAAACCACCTGTTTTATAATTAAGCAATAAGGCCCAAGGAGGTGTGGTTTGTGGCCAATATACCACGGCTAATGGCTGTTCTTACGTACGACGCAACACGGAGTGCCTGGATACAGCCATTAGCCGTGGTATATTGACCATATACCACTAACCCCTGAGGTGCCTTATTGTTATTAACTATTATTAACTGGTTACTAAGGAAATTAGGGCTCCCGAGTGGCGTAGATGTCTAAGGCACTGCATCTCACTGCTAGAGGCGTCACTACAGACCTTGGTTCGATTCCAGGCTGTATCACAACCGGCCGTGATTGGGAGTCACATAGGGTGGCCCACAATTGGCSCAGCGTCGTTGGGGTTAGGCCGTCATTGTAAATAAGAATTTGTTCTAAACTTACTTGCCGAGAAGGTTAATAAAAATATATATATAATAAATTGAACTGATTTATGTTGATCAATAATAGCATAGCATTTGATGATAGTTTACATAGCTTTGTAAACTCAACTCCGCCCAGAGATCTAAACCAGAGCTACTGTTTACATTACATTAGCCCAGGGGTTCTTAAACTTTTTTAGCTCGAGACCCATTGGGCTGCCCCAAATCGTCCTCCAATGACACAAATGAATAAGTGTACTTTCGTAAATTGCTTCCAGTGTGTCAGAGTGGGTTTTGGGTTGTTCGTAAATTCAAAGCGTTGTCAGATTGTCTGTTCGTAAATTCGAAGCGCTCGGCAGGTTGATCAGAGCGTTCTGACCTCACAATGGCAGTGTAGCACCCAAACTATCGAAAAGTTGGCTAGCTTGCTAGCTACTTCCAGACACAAATGCGAGAACACCTCACTGACCATTTTCCTCGCCCTAGCAGAGCTGGTTTGGATGTTTTCATCTTATATAGAGCGACTGTAAATGTGTTGCTGGCAACAATTGAATTACGTTTTTTTTGCCCACGTTTACTGCGCGTTTGTAAATGCATTAGTTATTCTGCGCCCTGGCACTCAGACGAGAGTGCTCTGAAATCGGAGTAGTTAGTGAATTTACGAACGCACCTAGTGTGGCTACCTCACGTGCCTGTTATCAAACACGTATTTATGTTTTATTATGACATCTCAATAGAATGATATAGATCACTACAGGATATTGTCATACGCGTGGCAGAAACCTATTGAAAAGCGACGATAAAACACAAATGTCGTACAGCAAAAGACAGGGCAGTATGCAGTCAGCGGATACAGAGCAGCCAACGATGCTGACTCTGCAAGAACAGCGACTCCGCATACAACAATTAGGTAAAAGTTATTTGTCCACGGGTAGGCCTATTTCTGAGGGATAATACATGCACGTTTAGTGTAAACATTCAAAAGATAACTAAGTGAAGTTCTAAACCACTGTAGCCTAGATAGATATCGAATGCCTGGCTATCAGTCACACCTTGACACAATTATTGATTCCGTGTTTGCCATGAGGTCGCATCGGCAAAGAGCTCCTGTACATTTTGTAAATATTTCCATAACTAATAAATTTTGGGCATTTTTCCTCTGCAAACATTGTTTTAAAAATCTACATATATAGCGAATTAATATCAGAATCCACCACGGAGTTTCAAAACTGAAGTTGGCAAGCTAGCTAATGTGTTAGCTGGCAATTGTTTTAATTTGAATGCCAGCCATCTGTCCGGAGGTTTAGGATGGAGAAAAGCCCGAAAGCAAGACGGCTGATGTATTCACTGTAGTAAGGACTAAGTAACAAGGCTACTATTGAATTGTTAATGAAATGTGGCGTGCTTTCTGGCGTAGCCCCACCCAAGTGTGTGCTTAATTTTGGTAGTAGTGAAGCCTAGCTAGTTTTCTACACCTACAACGGAGTCCATGAACTGCAGTTGCTGAGCTCAAASTTCATCAGTCCTACTATATGGAGACGCCAAACAGACGACGAGGCACCGTAATGGCTGCCTGCCACTTGACTTGCTCCAGAGACCATTGCGCTCCCCCTCCACCTTCCGATGTTGCATGATCACTCAAGTCATGAACTTTCCGACGGTCTCATTAGCCTAAACAATGCAGCCGGCAATACAATCGTATCCCCGTGGACCGGTTCATACCAAAAACACCCATTCAGGCTGCAAATGCATCGTTTTTCATCCTTAACTAGATTTAATGGCGGGAAAATAGCAATACTTTCTTTAGAAAAACACAATTTTCCACAACAATGCTAATGCTACTTCCTGATGACTTGCACCCTTGCATTCAGCCAGGAGTAAACAACAGACTGCTGCAACTGTATTGGCTGAACGCAACATGGGACAAGCGTTCCTAGGCATGAGCTACTTTAGCATGGTGGGGGGAAAAATGGTTTCATAAAGAAAGTACACATATTTCCGTTTTTCCCCCCGCCATCTCGCCATTAAATTGACTTAAAGAGGAAGTCAACGCCTTTACTGACTGTATAGAGAATGTTTTATGTACGAACCGGTCCACGGATGATATAGTGTATGTGTTTTTTTCATGCTRCATACGATGCGATGCGTTTGGACGCAGATGAAAACGACTCAATATCACCATCTGCTGGTCTTTGAGCTGTTCTGTTATGACCATCCATCTCATGGATTATGTTTTCTAAATTGCGTGTCTTTTTAGTGTTGCTTTAAAGTGCTTTGATATTCTTTATGTAATGAATAGCGCTATAAAAGTTGAATAAATTATTTTTAAAATACTTTTATTGCTAAATATATGATAGGCTACATAAAATTTACTAAATTTGTTATTTAACCTTTATTTAACCAGGTAGGCTAGTTGAGAACAAGTTCCCATTTGCAACTTTGACCAGGCCAAGATAAAGCAAAGCAGTTGGACACATACAACAACACAGAGTTACACAAGGAATAAACAAACATACAGTCAATAATACAGTAGAAAAAGTCTATATACAGCATGTGCAAATGAGGTAAGATAAGGGAGGTAAGGCAATAAATAGGCCATGGTGGAGAAGTATTAACAATATAGCAATTAAACACTGGAATGGTAGATGTGTAGAAGATGAATGTGTAAGTAGAGATACTGGGGTGCAAAGGAGCAAGATAAATAAATACAGAATGGGGATGAGGTAGTTGGATGGGCTATTTACAGATGGGCTATGTAYAGGTGCAGTGATCTTTGAGCTGCTCTGACAGCTGGTGCTTAAAGCTAGTGAGGGAGATATGAGTCTCCAGCTTCAGTGATTTTTGCAGTTCGTTCCAGTCATTGGCAGCAGAGACCTGGAAGGAAAGGCACCCAAAGGAAGAATTGGCTTTGGGGGTGACCAGTGAGATATACCTGCTGGTGCATGTGCTACGGGTCGGTGCTGCTATGGTGACCAGTGAGCTGAGATAAGGCGGGGCTTTACCTAGCAGAGACTTGTAGATGACCTGGAGCCAGTGGGTTTGGCGACGAGTATGAAGCAAGAGCCAGCCAACGAGAGTGTACTGGTCGCAGTGGTGGGTAGTATATGGGGCTTTGGTGACAAAATGGATGGCACTGTGATAGACTGCATCCAATTTGTTGAGTAGAGTGTTGGAGGCTATTTTGTAAATGACATTGCTGAAGTCGAGGATCGGTAGGATGGTCAGTTTTACGAGGGTATGTTTGGCAGCATGAGTGAAGGATGCTTTGTTGCGAAATAGGTAGCCGATTCTAGATGTAATTTTGGATTGGAGATGCTTAATATGAGTCGAAGGAGATTCAGGCTAACCAGACACCTAGGTATTTGTAGTTGTCTACATAATCTAAGTCAGATCCGTCCAGAGTAGTGATGCTGGATGGGCGGGCAGCTGCGGGCAGCGATCGGTTGAAGAGCATGCATTTAGTTTTACTTGCATTTTTGATCAGTTGGAGGTCACAGAAGGAGAGTTGTATGGCATTGAAGCTCATCTGGAGGTTAGTTAACACAGTGTCCAAAGAAGGGCCAGAGGTATACAGAATGGTGTCGTCTGCGTAGAGGTGGATCAGAGAATCACCAGCAGCAAGAGTGTCATCATTGATGTATACAGAGAAGAGAGTCGGCCCGAGAATTGAACCCTGTGGCAAGTGGTCCGGACAACAGGCCCTCCGATTTGACTCACTGAACTCTATCAGAGAAGTAGTTGGTGAACCAGGCGAGGCAATCATTTGAGAAACCAAGGCTGTTGAGTCTGCCGATAAGAATGTGGTGATTGACAGTCGAAAGCCTTGGCCAGGTCTATGAATACGGCTGCACAGTAATGTCTCTTATCAATGGCGGTTATGATATCGTTTAGGACCTTGAGCGTGGCTGAGGTGCACCCATGACCAGTGGGATTCGAAATGGCCGGTAATCTGTTTGTTAACTTGGCTTTCGAAGACCTTAGAAAGGCAGGGTAGGATAGATATAGTTCTGTAGCAGTTTGGGTCTAGAGTGTCTCCCCCTTTGAAGAGGGGGATGACCGCGGCAGCTTTCCAATCAATGGGAATCTCAGATGATACGAAAGAGGTTGAACAGGCTGGTAATAGGAGTTGCAACAATTTCGGCAGATCATTTTAGAAAGATAGGGTCCAGATTGTCTAGCCCGGCTGATTTGTAGGGGTCCAGATTTTGCAGCTCTTTCAGAACATCAGCTATCTGGATTTGGGTGAATGAGAAATGAGGGAGGCTTGGGCGAGTTGTGGTGGAGGGTGGAGGGTGGAGGGCTGTTGATCAGGGTAGGGGTAGCCAGGTGGAAAGCATGGCCAGCCGTAGAAAAATGCTTCTTGAAATTCTCAATTATAGTGGATTTATCGGTGGAGACAGTGTTTCCTAGCCTCAGTGCAGTGGGCAGCTGGGAGGAGGTGCTCTTATTCTCCATGGACTTCAGTGTCCCAGAACTTTTTTGGAGTTTGTGCTACAGGATGCAAATTTCTGCTTGAAAAAGCTAGCCYTAGCTTTCCTAACTGCCTGTGTATATTTGTTCCTAATTTCSCCGAAAAGTTGCATATCACGGGGGCTATTCGATGCTAATGCAGAATGCCACAGGATGTTTTTGTGCTGGTCAAGAGCAGTCAGGTCTGGAGAGAACCAAGGTCTATATCTGTTCCTGGTTCTACATTTTTGAATGGTGCATGCTTATTTAAGATGGTGAGGAAGGCACTTTTAAAGAATAACCAGGTATCCTCTACTGCCAATCAAATGCTCTATAGATTGCAATTATTTTATTCATCACCCCTCTCTCATTGACTTCTGTTCCCTGTATATGATGTTCAGAGCGGCAGGCCCAGGCAGAGTACAGTGCTGCCAATGAGATTTTAGAGAATGATCAGAAAGCCCCACGAGGTGGAAGGACCCTGAGCAGGTCACTGCCCAAGCCAGGACTGTCAATGGAGGTACATATACACTGAACAAAAATATAAACGCAACATGTAAAGTTTTGGACCCATGAGCTGAAATAAAAGATCCCAGAAATGTTCCATAAGCACAAAAAGCTTATTTCTCTMAAAWAAAWWWTTTTTGGCACACATTTGTTTACATCCCTATTAGTAAGCATTTCTCCTTTGCAAATATAATCCACCCACCTGACAGGTGTGGCATATCAAGAAGCTGATTAAACAGCATGATCATTACACTGGTACACCTTGTGCTGGGTACAATAAAACGGCCACTCTAAAATGTGCAGTTTTGTCACAACACAAAGCCACAGATGTCTCAAGTTTTTATGGAGTGTGCAATTGGCATGCTGACTGCAGGAATGTCCACCAGAGCTGTTGCCAGAGAATGTAATGTTCATTTCCCTACTATAAGCCATCTCCAATGTCATTTTAGAGAATTTGGCAGTAAGCCCAATAGCCTCACAACCACAGACCACATGTAACAATGCCAGCTCAGGACCTCCACATCTGGCGTCTTCACCTGCGGTATCATCTGAGACCAACTACCCAGACTGCTGATGAAACGGTGGTTTTGCACAACTGATTATTTTCTGCACAAAACTGTCAGAAACGTCTCAGGGAAGCTCTTCTGCGTGCTCGTCATCACCAGGTTCTTGACCTGACTGCAGTTTTGTGTCGTAACCGACTTCATTGGGCAAATGCTGACCTTCGATGGCCACTGGCACGCTGGAGAAGTGTGATCTTCATGGAGGAATTCCTGTTTCAACTGTACCGGGCAGAGAGCRTGTATGGCATCGTGTGGGCGAGCGGTTTGCTGATGTCAACGTTGTGAACAGAGTGCCACATGGTGGCGATGGGATTATGGTATGGGCAGACATAAACTAAGGACAACGAACACAGTTGCATTTTAACGATGGCAATTTTAATGCACAGATACCGTGATGAGATCCTAAGGCCCATTGTCGTGCCATTCATCCGCCGCCATCACTTCATGTTTCAGCATGATAATGCACAGCCTTATGTCGCAAGGATCTTTACACAATTCCAGGAACTGAAAATATCCCAGTTATTCCATGACCTGCATACTCACCAGACATGTTACCCATTGAGCAAGTTTGGGATGCTCTGGGTCGATGTGTACGACAGCATGTTCCAGTTCCCGCCAATATCCAGCAACTTCGCACAGCCATTAAAGAGGAGTGGGACAGCATTCTACAGGCCACAATCAACAGCCTGATCAACTCTATGCAAAGAAGATGTATCGCGTTGCATGAGGCAAATGGTGGTCACACCAGATACTGACTGGTTTTCTGATCCACGCCCCTACTTAAAAAAAGATATCTGTGACCAACAGATGCGTATTTGTATTCCCAGTCATGTGAAATCCATAGATTAGGGCCTAATGAATGTGTTTATATTGACTGAATTCCTGATATGAACTGTAACTGTAATATCTTTGCATGTTGTGTTTATATTTTTGTTCAGTTTAACTTCAAATCAGGCAGAGAGAGAGGTGGCAAGCTTGTAATGACCCGTGCGTGCGTAGACAATATTAGCTTTGTATGAAGGCATTACATTTTTGGAAGAGCCCAGTTGTATATGCCGGCTTGTCCATAATATGCTTGTATATCTCTGTGCGTAGAGCATTGTGGAGCGGGAGAAGCGTAGGCGGTGTACTCTGATAGAGCAGCACAACGGGTTGCAGTGTTCCGTGAGGGCCAAGGGGTCTCACCTGCTGGAGATGGAGCAGGCCATGAAAGCCCTGGAACTGGACTCCAATGCGGATGGAGACGAGCAGCACTACGACCAGGTGACACTATATAGTGGAAAGGGTATCATTTGACAGACTCAATTGTCCCCAAAAACGTAGAAGAAACCAAATGTCAAGGTTTAGCACCATGGACAGCACCACTCACACAGTTCTTACTGTTCAGTTTAGTTTATTAGGATCCCCATTAGCTGCTGCGCATGCGGTAGCTACTCTTCCTGGGGTCCACATAAAACGTACAAATACAGTTGAAGTCGGAAGTTTGCATACACTTAGGTTGGAATCATTAAAACTCATTTTTTCAACCACTCCACAAATTTCTTGTTAACAAACTATAGTTTTGGAAAGTCGTTTAGGACATCTACTTTGTGCATGACGCAAGCAATTTTTCCAACAATTGTTTATAGACAGATTATTTCACTTATAATTCACTGTATCACAATTCCAGTGGGTCAGAAGTTTACATACACTAAGTTGACTGTGCCTTTAAACAGCTTGGAGAATTCCAGAAAATTATGTCATGGCTTTAGAAGCTTCTGATAGGCTAATTGACATCATTTGAGTCAATTGGCAGTGTACCTGTGGATGTTTTTCAAGGCATACCTTCAAACTCAGTTGCCTCTTTGCTTGACATCTTGGGAAACAAAAGAAATCAGCCAAACCTCAGAAAAAATTGACCTCCACAAGTCTGGTTCATCCTTGGGAGCAATTTCCAAATGCCTGAAGGTACCACGCCTGTACAAAACACCATGGGACCACGCAGCCGTCATACCGCTCAGGAAGGAGACGTGTTCTGTCTCCTAGAGATGAACGTACTTTGGTGCGAAAAGTGCAAATCAATCCAGAACAACAGCAAAGGACCTTGTGAAGATGCTGGAGGAAACAGGTACAAAAGTATCTATATCCACAGTAAAACGAGTCCTATATCGACATAACTTGAAAGGCCGCTCAGCAAGGAAGAAGCCACTGCTCCAAAACTGCCATAAAAAGGCCAGACTACGGTTTGCAACTACACATGGGAACAAAGATTGTACTTTTTGGAGAAATGTCCTCTGGTCTGATGAAACAAAAATAAAACTGTTTGGCCATAATGACAATCGTTATGTTTGGAGGAGAAAGGGGACTTTCAAGCCGAAGAACATCGTTCCAACCGTGAAGCACGGGGGTGGCAGCATCATGTTGGGAGTGCTTTGCTACAGGAGGGACTGTGCACTTCACAAAATAGACCGCATCATGAGGAAGAAAAAATGATGTGGATATATTGAAGCAACATCTCAAGACATCAGTCAGGAAGTTAAAGCTTGGTCGCAAATGGGTCTTCCAAATGGCGATCACCCCAAGCATACTTCCAATGTGTGGCAAAATGGCTTAAGAACAACAATCAAGATTGGTGGCCATCACTAAGCCCTGACCTCAGTCCCATAGAAAATGTGTGGGCAGAACTGAAAAAGCATGTGCAAGCAAGGAGGCCTACAAACCTGACTCAGTTACATCAGCTCTGTCAAGAGGAATGGGCCAAAACTCACCCAACTTATTGTGGGAAGCGTGTGGAAGGCTACCCGAAACGTTTGACCCAAGTTAAACAATTTAAAGGCAATGCTACCAAATACTAATTGAGTGTATGTAAACTTCTGACCCATTGGGAATGTGATGAAAGAAATAAAAGCTGAAGTAAATAATTCTCTACTATTATTCTGACCTTTCACATTCTTAAAATAAAGTGGTGATCCTAGCTGACCTAAGACAGGGAATTTTTACCAGGATCAAATGTCAGGAATTGTGAAATAATGAGTTTAAATGTATTTGGTTAAGGTGTATGTAAACTTACAACTTCAACTGTACATGACAAAGTACAGAACAGTAATAGACAACAAAAAATAAAATAAGTTATATGTACCAAGAGACAACAAAAATAGTATTTCCACACTCCATATATACAGGACAATTTCATTAAATCTTTAGAAAGAGGAGAGGCAAAGGAGTTGGTGTGTGAATGACCTTGTGCAAGTTGACATTGAGTGACCATGACTTGTTATGATACCCACGTGAATGATGTCTAGGATCCAAGCATTTACGCTGCACAGTAATTGGCTTGATGTTTTTTTATTGTTGACATTTCCATCTTCCATGGCAGCGTGTGAGAGAGCTGGAGAACAGTCTAGAAAAGATGACCATCAAAATCACAGAGGCTGAGAGGATCCAAAAAACCTACCTGCGAGTCTGTGACCACCTACATCAGGTCTGTAACACTATCACATTCACAAATATCAGCCTTTCTTTGTGGACATTGAATTAAATAAAATTGTTAACATTGAATTCAAGTCTCCCTTGGGAGATATTCTCCAGTCAGTGTAATCCCGATCAACAGACCAGTGTGACTAGGTAGGACTGGCAAAGTGGCTCAAATGGCATCCTATTTCCTATACAGTGCACTGCTCTTGACAAAAGCCTTATGGGCCATGGCCAAAAGTAGTGCACTACAGAGCATTGGGCCAATGCGTTTTTTGGATTATGACGCATTTACATGACACTTCAACGTTCTATGGCAGCCATGTTAGCGCCCCATTAACATTACATATGGAATATTTAAACAATGCTACAACTGAATGTCTAGAATTAKAACAATATTCAACATTCTAAATATATGGCTATGGTGCACAATGTAGGGAATAGGTGCCATTTGGGACGCTGACAAATCTAGCTCCAATGTAACCTGGGGTTGGGTTGTTTGTTCCTGGTTCAGGAGGTGCGTGAGATGCCCATGGCTCTGGATCAGCTGCAGAACTCAGTGGTCAGCGGGCAGACAGAGCTGGGAAAGGTGGCCCACATGTCTCACACCGCAGTGGCTGCTGTGGACTGCACTAAGGTAAGGCAAATCGGGGATCCAGTAACTTTTAGCCCCCACTTGTCTATTTTGGGATGTTTACATTTGAATAACATAACATTACCTTCGGTTACATGTCTTTGTATGATTGGGAAAAAATAAGAGAAAAAAGGTAAGGCTCGTTTGAATACCGGCCAGGATGTGTGCATGTCTTTTCACACTACATTAGTAGGATGTGTGTATGTCTGTCTGTCTTTCGCCTCGAGTCAGCTGGTTCAGATGGAGAGGCAGCTAATGGTGGAACGCAGGATGATGGAGAAGGAGTTGAGTGAAAGGAGGGGAGTGAAAGAGAAGGAGGTGGAGGGTCGGCTGGAGAGAGAGAGGGAGGGAGAGCGACGAAGCAGCAAAGGAGCTCAGAAGTTGAAAGAGCAGGTGAGAGAGAAAGAGATGGAGGGAGAGAGAGCGGGCTGAACCTGTGGGGAACAGAGGGAGAGAGAGGGATGGAGCTGTGGGGAACAGAGAGCGAGAAAGAGAGGGAGGGAGGGAGAGCAAGAGGGAGGGAGGTAGGGAGAGGGATGGGCCTGTGGGGAACAGAGAGGGTGAGAGAGAGGGAGAAAGAGAGAGCGAGAGGGATGGGGAACAGAGAGTGAGAAAGAGACAGAGGGAAAGAAAAAGGGAGAGGGAGACAGAGGGATGGACCTGTGGGGGAGAGAGAGAACAAGAGGGAGGGAGGGACCTGTGGGGAACAGAGAGCTAGAAAAAGAAAGAGCGATTGAAAGGGAATATTTAAAGTGAAAGAACACACTAGTCAAGAGCTGGAATGGGCAACTATGATGGTGCCACAAAAAATCTGAASTCATCATGAGGGGCCACAGTGACTCACCGGTCTGCATACCCACACATGCAGTCTGAGCCGGCCCTAAGCAACATTTTGTTGGGGATACCTTGCAAGAATTTATTGTTTGCTTGACAGCGGAGAGAAAAAAAAATGTTTTAGAGCTAATTTACTACTGGCAGCTAGACTAACTTACCAAACTAAAAAATGTTAGCTGACATGGGCTACTTGAGTGACTGTCAGTGACTGACATGATGAGAAAAACTGCTGATGCACAACCAATTTTCGAAATTGTAACTTGTGTATTATACTATTCTAACTCTCAACAGTAAGTTGAGACCCCGACAGAGTAAAACAATTAAATAAATAAATAAAAATCGGAATTGATCCACAGGCTTACAAAAGAGGGGTGCCCCACAGGCCGCCAGTTGCCCATCTCTGGTCAAGAAGGATGTCTATTGCAGTCAATGAGCGTTGTTGTTTTGCAGGTTCGAAGAGGGACTATCAGAGAGGGACTGGCTGAAGAGACAGCTCATATCAGAGGTACTATGACAGGGGATCTTTCACCACAGACACTTATGTATTCAAATAAATACAGTGAATACTACGCATCAGATCACCCATGTCCAGATAGTACTCTAGCTTGAAGGCAATAATATTCTGAATCATACATCATTTGCATGAGAAAAGGCAATATGCGTACATACAACGATATCCATTTTTCATGTGCTCACATTTTATTTCCCCATGTAGAGCAGGGAGATGATGAAATGATGCGTGTCTGTGTTGTGTTCTCCTCCTGCAGCCCAGCAGACCACCCCTGTCTCCACTACTCCCCAGTCCATATTCAAACTGGTGGAGGATATTGATGCTCTGAGAGAAGCTCTCAGCTGCACTGATCTGCAGGTATGGTGGCCCACTTGGATCATTTAGCACTATTATATGCAGTATCTAATAAGCACTAATAAGCAATGCATTACCTATTATTCATCTTACCTTTTTATGTAAGCCACTGTTGCAAACAGCACTATGTCCCGTGACACATTGATGTAGGTGTTTCATTTTGTTGAGTTATATTGCAGTCAGAGGAGCCTAGTGAGGGGGAACGGCTCATAATAATGAATGGAATAGAGTAATTGGAATGGTATTAAACACATGGAAACTTTGATGTGATGTTTGATGTGTTTGAGACCTTACGTGAAAACCACATGAATTTCACGTGAACATGTGAAGTGTTCCAAAAACACGTTCTCATGTGATCACGTGATCTTATGTGAAGTTAATGAGATAACGTGACAACATGTGATAGCATGAAACTACACATATGAAAACGTGATCACTTGTTACAGAAAAAACAAAGGTAGTGAAACAAACCCCAAGACTGGTAACTTTGTTCAGAGACTGACAGTCTCTGAACAAAAATGTAATCCACACTGGTATAAGGCTTCAAAAGTGTTTAACAGGACAATGTTTCTCCCCCAAACTGGGTCTTTGTCAGGGCTAATTGCTCACCAAGTACCACTGTATATACGTGGACTTCCTGGGCTGCCGAACTTGAGTTGGTCATCCTGTCAACATGGCAGTCAGGTGCTTGGAAGTCTCTTTGAGCTGACTATGTGTCCACCTCTTCACCTGTTTCTCTGTCCACTGTGTAGGAGCTGGAAACACGGCTGGTCTCTCAGAAGGCCATCAGGGAGCAGCTGCACAACCAAATRACCCAGTGTGAGGAGCTGGTCAGGCAGAGCATGGATACCTTGGCTGCCTTGGAGCTCCAGTACGCCCAGCTCAAGTTCAGCGCTGGGCCCAGCTCTGACAGGTACAGTAGAGCTACACAGAAGAGTGGTACTCCTGTGTCATCCATGGAAAAAGAGGAAAAGATCTGAAGAGACTTCAGATCTCGAGCCTCAGAACTTGTGGAGGAGAGAGGAAATACAATTGAGACTCACCCTGTTTATCTAAAGGTTTGAGCAGCTGAAGGAGGAAATGCAGGCGGAGCTTGAGCAGGAAGAGGAGCGTTGCAGCCATTGGAAGGACAAGCTTGGAAAGGCCCAATCAGTGCTGCATGGGGTGGAGAAGGGTGTCAACAACCTGTTCTTCAGGATGAGCTGCGTGCAAGTGAAGGTAGCCATTTTATCCCTTTCTTTATATACAGTGCATTCGGRAAGTATTCAGACCCCTTGACTTGTTCCACATTTTGTTACGTTACAGCTTTATTCTAAAATGGATTAAATCCTTTTTTCCCGCTCATCCTGAGTGCTCTGGAGCAGGTTTTCATTAAAAATCTCTCTGTACTTTGCTCCGTTCATCTTTCCCTTGATCCTGACTAGTCTGTGCCTCGACACAATCCTGTCTCGGAGCTCTACAGACAATTCCTTCGACCTCATGGCTTGGTTTTTGCTCTGACATGCACTGTCACCTGTGGGACCTTATGTGTGCCTTTCCAAATCATGTCCAATCAATTGAATTAACCACAGTTGGACTCCAATCAAGTTGTAGATGGACAGTTCAGTCTCATCTGGCCCTTTCTTGGTCACCATGAAAAACAAACCCCTGGTCACCTATCAGCCAGAGGCTCTGTTCTTTACCACTACAGTTCTCATTATACATGCCAGCCCTTGGTGATCTCAATCAGGAATAGAGAGGATTCTAAACCAAATTTCTCTGTCTTGTTGTAGGACTCTCCCAGGGAGTTGGGGGGTCTGGATGCAATAGAGAAGCTGAGGGAAATCGGCGCCCGTCTGCCCACACTGCAGACCACAGCTTCAGAGAAGACTGAGGAAAACACAGCTGACCATGAGAAGGTGAAACACTGGTTTACTTTCTTTCCTCAGCCCTCATCTCTCTCTACCTCTTTTCTCTGAGCCTGAATCTCTCCCCTCTGATCTCACCCCTCTCCCCTCTGATCTCACTCCTCTCCCCTCACCCCTTTCATCTCACATCTCACCCCTCTCATCAGTCATCTCACCCCTCTCATCAGTCATCTCACCCCTCTCATCAGTTCATCTCACCCCTCTCATCAGTCATCTCACCCCCTTCATCATCTCAGCACTCATCTCACCCCTCTCATCAGTCAATCTCAATCCCCTCTCTTAGTCACTCTCACACCCTCTCATCAGTTCATCTCACCCTCTCATTCAGTCATCTCACACCTCTCATCAGTCATCTCACCCCTCTCACTCAGCTCATCTCACCCCCTCTCATCCTCAGTCATCTCAACACCTCTATCAGTCATCTCACCCCTCTCATCAGTCATCTCACCCTTTCATCCTCATCTCACCCCTCTCATCAGTCATCTCACCCCTCTCATCAGTCATTCTCACCTCCTCTCATTCAATCATCTCACTCCCTCTCACAGTCATCTCACCCCTCTCATTCAGTCATCTCACCCCTCTCATCATCACTCCATCATCTCACCCTCTCATCAATCATCTTCACCCCTCTCATCAGTCATCTCACCCCTCTCATCAGTCATCTCACCCCTCTCATCAGTCATCTCACCCCTCTCATCAGTCATCTCACCCCTCTCCCTTCCCCTCTCCCCTCAGGTGTGGAGCTTCCTGGAGCAGAGCACCATGATGGAGCCCAGGAACTACAAGAGGGCCAGCAGCCCTGTGTATGACAGTACCTCAGAAGGTATGCTTTTTTGGGGGTGTATGGTTATGCATGGTTTTTCAGTATATTGTAAACAAAATCTTATTATTAACAGCAGGAAGTCATTGCTGTACATTTCCATAATGGCTGTTGAGTGCTTGGCTAATGGTGTTTGCTTATTGTRTGTATTACCTCCGGTTCCACCTGCTCCTCACTGCTCCTCTCCTCCCTCTCAGATACATTCCAGTTCCGCAGTCAGGAGGAGGACTGCTCCATGTCCCGCGAGGAGATCAAGCGTCGCAGCATCCAGCTGATCGAGGTGCACCAGCCAAAGAAGAAAGCTCAGAGGAGCAACACAAAGAGCTAGAGACAAGCTCCAGCTGTGGCCCTCTATATCCTACAGGGAGTAAAGCTGAGGAAATAATAAACAGGCTCCTAGTATGATTTTACTTTTTTTGTTGTCTACTTTATACCTGAGTTTGTTACTGCTATGATTAAAGTGGAACTGACAGCGTTTTAGCTACATGAAATCCTATTATAATCTGTTCATATACATCTCCAGGAAGAATGACACCTTTCGTGAAATCCAAATGGCAGTTATAGTCTTGTCCCATCACTGCAACTCCCAACTTCGGAGAGGTGAAGGTCGAGAGCCAAACGTCCTCCGAAACACGACCCTGCCAAGCCACACAGCTTTTTGACACACTGCTCGCTTAACCCGGAAGCCGGCCGCCACAAGGAGTCGATAGAGTGCGATGGGACAAAGACATCCCAGCCGGCCAAATCTTCCCCTTACCCGGACGACGCTGGGCCAATTGTGCGCCGCCTCATGGGTCTCACGGTCTCGGGCGGCTGCAACACAGCCCGGGATCGAACCCAGATCTGTAGTGACTCCTCTAGCACCAATCAGTGCCTTAGACCGCTGCGCCACCGGGAGGCATATGACACCTTTTTTTTCTTCTTTTTTACATTTTCTGACAAACAAGCACTTAGATATGGTCATTTTCATAAATGTCTAGAATGTTTGGGAATGATATATAGTAAGGCTTTTGTGAAAATTCTATAGCAATACAGAGTGGGAAAGCGGCCATGTATATGGACAAGTAATAGACACTGCAGTAAATAAAACCATCCGTCTTGTCGTTGTCTACACAGACCGGTGTGCCATAGCCAATCAGAGCTACAGTAGGCCTATATGCAAATAAGCCATTTGCCACATGGGCCTGTCATCATTCACTTTGAACTGGACTGTGTGTTTACAGGCAGAAGCAACAGCGCAACATTAGATTAGAATGCATNAAGCCATTTGCCACATGGGCCTGTCATCATTCACTTTGAACTGGACTGTGTGTTTACAGGCAGAAGCAACAGCGCAACATTAGATTAGAATGCATTTGCCAAAAGCAACTAAATACACCTGAATGAATTTCTGCAAATATGTAAATACCACGGGAGTCCATTTAAATTTGGGAACTTCACAGTCCTATTGATCAAACAACCATGAAAAGGTAGGCTCTTCTTCCGTTACGCACATCAACAACAACAAGATCAACAGCTAATGCTAGCCAGAATGAGATAAGCTAAAAATCTAACGAGGGAACATTCAGTGAACCTTTCAAACTTTTTTAAACTAGTTGGCTGTCAAAATTGCACGAAACGATGGGGAATAGTAGCTTGCTCATCCTGCATGCTTGTCCCAACCCATGTTTTGACAACAGAATGGGAACATGCCTGCCTGCCCGCCCATTCGATCGATGCCAAATACATTTGATTGACAACTAAGAGATATGCTAATTGTGGATAACAGTCGTTCAAGTTCAGCATAGCTAGCTAGCAAAGTGATTCACATTTCTTGTCATCTAAACAAATGATACCTTGTCTCTCTAGCTGTAGCCACCAAAACACGATTTGAGTGGAGTCGGTCACTCACCCCCTCCTCTAATGACATGACATCCTCCCAGCTGCTAGGTAGATAATATTAGGCTCTGTGTTTTTAGCTTGCTAAATAAATAGCTAGCTACATGAATAGATACGCTAGCCCAGGGGTGTCAAACTTAATCACCGGACGAACCATATTGAAAAAAACAACGAATTTGCGAGCCAGATATAGCCTATTTGTTTTTACAAAAAAACGTGCAACTCCGATGCAAACTGGCTTTTGTTTTATTAGAAGAAAATTTCCCTTTTATAATTTACATTTATAGGATGCTGTATATAGCATTTTAACATATTAAAACAAAAGAGAGAAATAGTATTTGTCCAGCCTTTGTTGCTGTGCTTGCATATGTGCACAATATTCTGTGACCCTAATAAAGAAGTATTTAACAACTCCAAATAACAAAAATATGGCTATAGATTGTTGTTACATTTTAACTTGAAATGTGTTTTTAAAAATGTTTGCAGCTTGGATCACCTGTGTGGGTGAATGCAGCATTGCTGTATGGTGCACTCAAAATGTATTGTAATGACCCTTGGTTTATAAGCGCGGAAATCGACTCTGCYGCACGAGCATGCTTTTGCGGCACAGTCGATAGCGCGCCAGACTTCGGGCTAGAAGGTCGAGGGTTCGAGACCTGCTCCCTGCTGTTTCATTACAGTATGGTACTTGAGTCAGCCTAAGATACTTCTCAAATGTTGCTGTAATAGCCCTTCATGTTTCTTCTTTGCATGGTGTTTTATTACAGGTTTAGTTTTTGGTTATTCATTGTCAAGCTTTAAAAACCTCTTAACCTTTACAGCCCCGGCGTTCCGCTAGCGGAACTCCTCCCACATTCCACTGAAAAGGCAGAGCGCGAAATTCAAAACATATTTTTTAGAAATATTTAACTTTCACACATTAACAAGTCCAATACAGCAAATGAAAGATACACATCTTGTGAATCCAGTCAACATGTCCGATTTTTTAAATGTTTTACAGCGAAAACACCACATATATTTATGTTAGCTCACCACCAAATACAAAAAAGGACAGACATTTTTCACAGCACAGGTAGCATGCACGAAACCAACCAAACTAACCAAGAACCAACCAAACTAACCAAGAAACAACGTCATCAGATGACAGTCCTATAACATGTTACACAATAAATCTATGTTTTGTTGGAAAATGTGCATATTTGAGGTATAAATCAGTTCTACATTGCTGCTACCATCACAGCTACCGTCAGAAATAGCACCGAAGCAGCCAGAGTAATTATAAAGACCAACGTGAAATACCTAAATACTCATCATAAAACATTTCTGAAAAATCGATGGTGTACAGCAAATTAAAGACAAACATCTTGTGAATCCAGCCAATATTTCCGATTTTTTAAGTGTTTTACAGCGAAAACACAATATAGCATTATATTAGCTTACTACAATAGCCTACCACACAACGCATTCATTCAACAAGGCACGTTAGCGATAGCAATAGGCACGTTAGCGTTAGCGAATAAACCAGCAAAAGATATAATTTTCACTAACCTTCATAAACCTTCCTCAGATGACAGTCCTATAACATCAGGTTATACATACACTTATGTTTTGTTCGAAAATGTGCATATTTAGAGCTGAAATCAGTGGTTATCCATTATGCTAACGTAGCATCTTTTTCCCAGAATGTGCGGATATTTCTATTAGACTCTCACCTATTCTGACCAAATAGCTATTCATAAACATTACAAAAAAATACATGTTGTATAAGAAACGATAGATTCATTAGTTCTAATGCAATCGCAGTGTTAGAATTCTAAAAATATCTTCATTAAGGCTTACGTTATGGCGAGAGATGCCCAAAACCTGGGTGCAAAACTACTAGTACACAGTTCGACAGATATATGAATAGCATCACAAAATGGGTCCTACTTTTGGTGATCTTCCATCAGAATGTTGTACAAGGGGTCCTTTGTCCAGAACCGTCTTTGTTGTATTTAGAACGTCGTTTTTCCCTCTTGAATTAGCAAGCACACTGGCCAAGTGGCGCGAAGCTATCCTTCCTGAACATATGCAGACAAAGCAACACGCCTAACGTCCCGAAAAAATTTCAATAATCTAATAAAAATATATTGAAAAAACATACTTTACGATGATATTGTGACATGTATCAAATAAAATCAAAGCCGGAGATAGTATTCGCCTATACGACAGCTTTTCAGAAGGCAATTACAGGTCCCTCCACGCGCCTTCCAGAAAACCGAAAATGGGGGACACGTCATTCCAAGAGGATTCATCCATCTCAGTCCAAGATAATCACCTCATTTCTCCTCTCACTTCCTCTTGACATTCTAGGAAGGTGTATGACGTGCAAGTATATTCATACGTATCATGCCCATTTATAGGCAGGCCCTTGAACACAGCATCGATTTCAGACTTTCCACTTCCTGGTCAGAAAGTGTGCTGCCAAATGAGTTCTCTTTTATCACAGACAAAATTCAAACGGTTTTAGAAACTAGAGAGTGTTTTCTATCCAATAGTAATAAAATATGCATATTTACGAGCAAGAATTGAGTACGAGGCCGTTTAAATTGGGCACGAATTTCCCCCAAAGTGAAAACAGCGCCCTCTTCCTTTAAGGATCGGACCCTTTTTTTCAATTTTCGTCTAAAATGCACAACAAAATCTAACTGCCTCTAGCTCAGGACCTGAAACAAGGATATGCATATTCTTGATACCATTTGAAAGAAACACTTTGAAGTTTGTTTTAAATGTCAAATTAATATAGAGAATATAACACATTAGATCTGGTAAAATATGATCTCAACCCGAAAAACTCAACTCTTTTTGTATTTTTTTGTACAATCTTTGAAATGTAAGAGAAAAGCCATAATGTATTATAATGTACAAATCTGCCTCAGTTCCACCAGCTCTGTCAGGAGGAATGGGCCAAAATTCACCCAACTTATTGTGGGAAGCTTGTGGAAGGCTACCCGAAACGTTTGACCCAAGTTAAACAATTTAAAGGCAATGCTACCAAATACTAATGAGTGTATGTAACTTCTGACCCACTGGGAATGTGATGAAAGAAATAAAAGCTGAAATAAATCATTCTCTCTACTATTATTCTGACATTTCACGTTCTTAAAATAAAGTGGTGATCCTAACTGACCTAAAACAGGGATTTTTACTAGGATTAAATGTCAGGAATAGTGAAAAACTGAGTTTAAATGTATTTGGCTAAGGTGTATGTAAACTTCCGACTTCAACTGTATGTCTATGTCCTGGGATTTTTTTTGGTACTTACAACCTCATGCTAATTCCATTAGCCTACGTTAGCTCAACCATCCCGCAGGGGGACACCGAAGCCAGATTCAACATTTTAGTGGCCTAGCATGGCCGCGGCTTGTGTCTGTACACTTTCCTCCGCTGCACGCTGTCAACGGGACACACAAAAGCAGCACAATTGAATTGTAATCAGGCTGTAATTTGTAAAGTAGATACTCAACTGTTGACACTTTATACTCGCTTGTGTGTCCTATTCAGCCCTGCGGGCCTTGTGTTTGACACATGTGTGCTAGTCTATTAGCCACGTTATGAATGCCTTGTGATCATTGCCCTTGTTAGTTTCATTGTATTGACATTCCCAGACTGTTCAAATGTCATTGAAACAAAAACGTGCATCCCGAATGGGTGGAGGCAGCAAATAACGTACTAGTTGAGAGAATGCCAAGAGTGTAAAAAGCTGTCATCAAGGCAAAGGGTGGCTACTTTGAAGAATCTCAAAAAAAAAAAAAAAAAAAAAAATATTTATTTTTTATATTTTTTTTACACTTTTTTCGTTACTACATGATTCCATATGTGTTATTCATAGTTTTGATGTCTTCACTATTATTCTACAATGTAGAAAATAGTACAAAATAAATAAAAACCCTGGAATGAGTAGGTGTGTCCAAACTTTTGACTGGTACTGTAGATTATGATTGTCTGTTTGTTTCATATCTGCAAAGTAGTTATTAAAATATTGTCAGTTCCACTTTAATGATTTGGTAGGGTCAAAAGTCAGGGAGATTAAAGTAAGGTCTAACAAACTACATTTTTTTGTTTTGTTGCCATCCTCTGCATATCTTAACAATTCATAAAATGCATCATCTGGGACATAATCAAACCATGGAGAGTGGAGACCCAATGAGCTGGAGTGCGATAGTGTGATACTGCACCTCTCTCATTAACCATAGGGTGGTGGCATTGTGCATAATATTCTGAAGTGTTGAGTGTGTACGACAGAGAGTGATATGGAAACGTGATTGAATATGAAAGGCAGAGGAAGTTATGGAAGAATCTGATTATGAGATGAACTAGCTGGGGAGGTGAAAGAGGAGAGAGCAAGAGGGATGGACCTGTGGGGAACAGAGAGAAAAAGAGGGAGGGGAGGGAGGTAGGTAGAGGGATGGGGGGGTCATCTTGCCTAATGGCTTGGTTTGACATTCCTTTTGTTTATAAGGCTATAAACATCTAGTGGAAAGCCTTCCCAGAAGAGTGGAGGCTGTTATAGCAGCAAAGGGGGGACCAACTCCATATACATGCCCATGATTTGGAATGAGGTGTTTGACGAGCAGGTGTCCACATACTTTTGGGCCTTTGGAAGAAATTAACCACACTAGATCATAAAGAATATAAAGCCCATGCAGAGCCACCTGGTAGAGAAAGCTGAAAATAAAAATTGAGAGAGTGATCGCTAGCAATATGGCTAAAACCCTAAGGGCAGTATTGATTTAATCTGTTTTAGTGGTCCGTCTTGCTCCCATTTTCAATCCTCAGCACAGAACTCTCCTCCTTCTCCCCGATCCTTCTCCATTCCTCCTTTCCTCCCCCCTCCTCCTCCACCATCTTCCTCCTCCTCCTCCAGATCCCAGCTTCCAATATCATCCATTTTGAAGGGGGGGGGGGGGAATCTGGTCCCTCAGGCAGCGAGGCAGGTTAGTGGGGCACCGCGCAGAGGCAGACAGCTCCAGTCCGAAAGCCCCTCCGGCTCACATGCGATACATGCAGCACACATGACCAATTAGCTCCCTGAGTAATTAGCATGTGGTGACGATGGTGGCACGTTGCTCAGTCAGTCGGGCCACACAACCAAATCAATGAGCCAACTGTGTGCCGTAAACATACTATTTCCTATATACTCTTAGATAAAATGTTGTCAAAAAGGGTTATTTGCAGAGGGATAGGGTTCTACCAAGAACTGTTTATCTGACCCTTTTGGGGGGGTTCTTAGAAACACTAAGGTTCTTTGAAAGGCAAAGGGTTCTACGTAGAACCCTTTTCATCCTACAAATGTAGGATCTTAATTTGAGTCAGTTTGCTACAGCAGGAAAATAATCCTGCAGCAGCAGGAAATGTGAATGATTATGTGGATTATAATAAATTTACATTTTTGTAGGGGTTGATACATTTTTCGTAAGGGAAAATCAAGTCTGACATTTTAAAGTGGAGATTACATTCTTCAGAAGCCTTTTTAAACTTCAAAAACACTACAAGTTTTTAATTTCCTACATTGCAGGAAAGTTTTCCTGCAACAGGGTGATCAAATTAAGATACTATATCTGGAGGAAATAATTATTGAAAGGCAAGAAGGGTACATAGAAACCCTCTGAATCTGAATAAGAATTTTTATTGTGTTTTTTTCCATTTGTGTTTACCACAGTGTTTAAACTTTAATATCAGAAGTTTGAGGTAGGTGTTAGAACGTTTTAAACTGTACCTACAGTATATGGGAATGTTTAATCCCCAAATATTCCTATATAGGTACAGTTTAAAACATTATAACACCTACCATTTTACATGCAGTACTGACATAATTGATATCTTTCCCATGATTTCTGTCTTTAAAAATAGTATTCTCTGTGATTTTATTGTATGATGCAGTGTATTGTATGGTTCACAGCAAATTGGCCAGTTATACCTACAGTAGTATCTGAGTTTGCAAGAAATGCCCCCGGCTAAAGTAATCTTCTTGTTATCTCCTACATGATCAATTTATCAACATTAATGTAGACTGCTGTATTGTCTTGCTCGCTTTCCCGCTCTCTCCCTCCTACAGTTATGTCAGGAGAATGACCTTGACATGTTTCAAAGCTAAGGCTCATCAAATCCTAGATGTAATGAATGCTGATCTCTGTGTTTCTTCTTCCAAACGCTGAAAGATGAGATGAACACTGGAGACCTGACTCAGTGTGCAGCATTAGAGATTCACCACACCACACATGGCCAGATTCTCTCACTTCTCTTAACTGACTAATACCGTGGACATATCATACATAAAGTTGCCAAAATGTGTCAGATACTGTATGAATCATGCAGGTTGCGTCTCAAAGGGCACCTTATTTGCTGTAGTGTACTTCTTTTGAGCAGAGCTCTATGGGCCCTGGTCAAAAGTTGTGCACTACATAGAAAATAGGGTGCCATTTGGGACGCACCCACAGTAAAACGTAATTCCTCAGGGTTGTCTTTCTCAGCTATGTGACAGTCTTCTCCCTACTCTAGTTGGTAACCCAGTGAGCAAAATTATGTTCAAAATACATATTTTAGACGTTGACATCAGGAGCATTTTAGGTGCTGAATGAGGTAAAAATACATCTTTTCCAGATGTTGAAAATGCATTTTCCAGACGTCTAAATAATGTATTTTCTGGGGATCGAAAACGTTGAATCAGGTGCATTTTAGGTGCTTGAATGAAAGGTGAAAATATGTATTTTCTGTATGTTGGGGTGGCAGGGTAGCCTAGTGGTTGGASCGTTGGACTAGTAACCGAAAGGTTGCAAGTTCAAATCCCCGAGCTGACAAGGTACAAATCTGTCGTTCTGCCCCTGAACAGGCAGTTAACCCACTGTTCCTAGGCCGTCATTGAAAATAAGAATTTGTTCTTAACTGACTTGCCTAGTTAAATAAAGGTTAAATAAATAAATAAAATGTCAAAAACACATTTATTTTCCGGACATTGAAAAGATGTATTTACAGACGTTGAAAATATATATTTTTTGTTAAGGCCAGACAAARGTTATTCAATGTTTTAACGGATTTTCCCCCCAGAAAAGTCAGGTGAGCTAAAAAATAACAGTACTTTAGCACATTGTCCTAGGCTCTTGTGCAGGCTCTAGTCTAGGCCAAATGTGAGCTTCAAGAGTTTTATTATTCCATGAAAACCTATGCTATTTTTCTTTAAAAGACGGCAGATGTTACAATGTTGTTATAACCATGAGAAATGAAACACAATGGGAAGTATAACTTGTGACAGTTTCTTTATTCCTGACAAAAAACATGCAATCCAAACTCATAATGTAACRTGATGTATAGGGTAATAGATATTTAACATTTTTGTCTAATTTCATTATTATTATTATTTATTTCAACTTTTTCACCTAGTAGGCTAGTTTAGAACAAGTTCTCATTTACAATCTCATTTACAATACAACAATTAATTCAAGAATGATTGACAATAAATAATTGTAATCAAATGAAAATGTTGATGTATAATAATGAGTTCATTACCAGAATGCATCTCTATAGGCATTAACAAAATATTCATACAAATATGATTAGGTCTCATAGACTAGCCCTTGTAGAAAGAGGGTGAATCAAGTTAGGTCTGCCAAATTAATCTAGCATTGGATACAATCTAGCATACATAAATCTAGCCATAGAGTATAGCCTATCGTCATCAAAATATTTTTGTTTTGTTTATAACATGCACAATTAGAAGCAGCAATCTACAGTTAAAGTCAGAAGTTTACATACACCTTAGCCAAATACATTTAAACTCMGTTTTTCACAATTCCTGACATTTAATCCAAGTAAAAATTCCCTGTTTTAGGTCAGTTAGGATCACCACTTTATTTTAAGAATGTGAAATGTCAGAATAATAGTAGAGAGAATGATTTTTCAGCTTTTATTTCTTTCATCACATTCCCAATGGGTCAGAAGTTTACATAGCATTGCCTTTAAATTGGTTAACTTGGTCAAACGTTTCGGGTAGCCTTCCACAAGCTTCCCACAATAAGTTGGGTGAATTTTGGCCCATTCCTCTTGACAGAGCTGGTGGAACTGAGGCAGGTTTGTAGGCCTCCTTGCTCACACACACTTTTTCAGTTCTGCCCACAAAATGTTCTATAGGACTRAGGTCAGGGCTTTGTGATGGCCACACCAATACCTTGACTTTGCTGTGCTTAAGCCATTTTGCCACAACTTTGGAAGTATGCTTGGGGTCATTGTCCATTTGGAAGACCCATTTGCAACCAAGCTTTAACTTCCTGACTGATGTCTTGAGATGTTGCTTCAATATATCCACATAATTTTCCTCCCTCATGATGCCATCTATTTTGTGAAGTGCATCAGTCCCTCCTGCAGCAAAGCACCCCCACAACATGATGCTGCCACCCCCGTGCTTCACGGTTGGGATGGTGTTCTTCGGCTTGCAAGCCTCCCCCTTTTTCCTCCAAAAACATAACGATGGTCATTATAGCCAAACAGTTCTATTTTTGTTTCATCAGACCAGAGGACATTTCTCCAAAAAGTCCCCATGTGCAGTTGCAAACCATAGTCCGGCTTTTTTATGGCGGTTTTGGAGCAGTGGCTTCTACCTTGCTGAGCGGCCTTTCAGGTTATGTCGATATAGGACTTGTTTTACTGTGGATATAGATACTTTTGTACCTGTTTCCTCCAGCATYTTCACAAGGTCCTTTGCTGTGGTTCTGGGATTGATTTGCAATTTTCGCACCAAAGTACGTTCATCTCTAGGAGACAGAACGTGTCTCCTTCCTGAGCGGTATGACGGCTGCGTGGTCCCATGGTGTTTATACTTGCGTACTATTGTTTGTACAGATAAACGTGGTACCTTCAGGCATTTGGAAATTGCTCCCAAGGATGAACCTGAGGTCTTGGCTGATATCTTATGATTTTTGTCCACAGGTACACCTCCAATTGACTCAAATGATGGCTATCAGAAACTTCTAAAGCCATGACATCATTGTCTGGAATTTTACAAGCTGTTTAAAGGCACAGTCAACTTAGTGTATGTAAACTTCTGACCCACTGGAATTGTGATACAGTGAATTATAAGTGAAATAATCTGTCTGTAAACAATTGTTGGAAAAATTACTTGTGTCATGCACAAAGTAGATGTCCTAAACGACTTTCCAAACTATAGTTTGTTAACAAGAAATTTGTGGAGTGGTTGAAAAATTTGTTTTAATGACTCCAACCTAAGTGTATGTAAACTTCAACTGTATAGAGCAAGCTTGACTAAATTTGAGCCCAGTWACTTTGCTCAGGACAGGACACTGTTTCGATTGTCTCGTCTGGCTGCCATGAAAACCCCCATCTTGGAGATAGTCGATCACATCATTGTGGAGCTGCTGATCTGCAYGAAGTGTGTKCGTTCCGCTGGCGATGTACTTTGCTGGACATGCTGGCTGTTCTCGGCGCCGCATCATCACTTCAAACGCATTCCGTCTTTGATGTTATTGTTTGGCCTACTACTACTGGTAGTACCGCTACCAGGGGGGGTACTGTCACGACTCCTACTGAAGGTGGCTCCCCTTCCTGTTCGGGTGGCGCTCGGCGGTCGTCGTCACCGGCCTACTAGCTGCCACTGATCCCTTTTCCTTCCTTTTCTGTTTATTAGTTGCACCTGTGTTTAGTTAGGCTAATTGCTTGGGCTTTATTTTCCAGCTGGCCCGCCTGCTGTTGTGCGGGATTATTTCAGTGTACACGTGTGTACACGGCTGTAGGTCACGGTTGTCCGTGTGTTTGTATTTTTGCTGGACTGTTTAAGTTCCCCGTGTTTGGGGCATTTGTTTGGGTTGGCGTCTGTTCACCGTTGTGGTGCATTAAAAGTAGCGCTACGCTGAACTCTCTGCTTCCTGCTCCTGACTTCTTCCTCCACTACACCCCGGGCGTTAGAGTGGCSCTTCTCTTTTACAGTCGCTTTACATTTTAATATAGAGCCGTTGCAGAAAGTGTCGAAGTCTGTTGTTCTTTTGAGTCAGGAGACAGTAGGGAAGAGGRAATCTATGATAATGAAGAGGATTTACATAATAATGGCCTAGACACTGCTGAGACTAGGGACTGACAGTTCACCCGGGTGCACAGCTTGGTTGATTGACAGGTGGAATATTAGACATTTGGCAGAGAGGACCCTGATTGACTTCTGCTTAATCATTCTTTCACTCTAGTGTGTTTTTGATGAGTGAAGCTGTAGAGATCAAACAATCAAACGATGTTTTGATACCAAACAACTGCTGCTTTGTTATTTTTTGAAATCCCAGATTGGCCAGATAATCTATCTTGCAAAATGGAATAAAGATGTGGGCAAGGTTTATATATTATTTTATGAATTATGTCTGTTGTTAATTGAGTAATTCGTGTTGGGTTAATTCTTATGTAAATTGGCAAAGTTTGAGTTTTTTTGGTTGACCTATATTAGATTTTATTTTCAATCTTGTTGGTTATTCAAACATGAAAAACAATTACAAATTTAAGTTATGGAGTCCGCTTAAGTTTGTATTTTCTATGTAAGGGCAGTTTTATGTTTAGAAGCTGCTCGTAAGGATTCTTAGTGACATCCAGGGAGGAAATGACAAGGACACCTTTCAAGAAAGTTACTGTGCTTTAGAATTACTGAAAAAAGTCAGGGACTTCAGGACAGCAACCTCTTTCAGCTGCCATTATGTTTTCATTTGACAGACTTCAGGGACCTTTCAAAACTCTTTTTGAAGTGTATACCTTCTACACTGAATCATATGTTCTGCTTTGGTCAACTCACCAGTTCTGAGCACAGTGGTTTCAAGATTCTCTAAGGAGTTCAAGGACAACATCAATCTAAAATATCTATGATTAGATTTGAGTTGGGGAATAGGAAGCGAACGCAGTGGTCGTCACTAGTTACAACTGTCACAACGTCAGAAGGCCCGCCTTCTCGACCAATCAGATGAGGGAATGTGATGACACGTATGCTAACCTGCTTACAGGGGCAAAAGAGAGACATGCATTTGTTTTATATATTGGTCCATCAAAGCTTTGGTTATTTATTAAATATAGTAAAACCAACCGTTATAAATGCAAAGTGCTAATCGGATGCCTTATTCAAACTCAGCATGCAAGCTTATCATGATATTTTCCCTTACTTTTAGTTACTTGTCTTAACTGAAAATAGGTTTACTCCAATATCTGCATTGTTTTTCAAATGGAATGTAGACAAACAAATTGACACATTTTCATTTCAGATTTTTATTTTCAAAWTCCACAAGGTAAACATACACAGTTTCACATAAATGTTCACATTTTGGGCAGACCATCTGACTGTGTAGCTGTGTTAACTAGTGATGACCAAAGGGGTCGCTTATCCATTTTGAGACAGCGTTTTGCACACCATAGAAAGAAATACATATATTCACAGAGATTCATTCTTAAATTATGTGTTCAAATTTAGAATTCAATCCCTCACACATGAATTACCTAAATATGAATGGCAGATTTTTAAGTTATGGAGCTAAAGCKTTTCTGTGTTTACGCTGAGCTTGTACAGTACAGTTGGAATGCTATGGCAGCTATGCTATTTTGTCAGGTGATGATGAGTCTAACTATAATTAGACCCAGTAATTAGACCCAGCCAGGCTGGATCTGAAATGGCAACCTATTCCCTAGTGCACCACGTACTAAGGTCCCTGGCCAACAGCAGTACACTAGGGAATAGGTTTCCATTTGGACCCCAGACTTGGCAGAGGCCTCCTGATGACAGTGGGGGAGCTGGTCTGATTGGTCCAGTAATAGGGAGTGATGATAGAGGGACCTACAGGTAAGAATAGCACCTACTGAGGGTGCTCCCCGAATGGCACCCTAGTTGCTATATAGTACACTGCTTCTGGTCAAAACTAGTGAAAATATGTTGGGAATATAGGGTGCCAATTGGGAGGCAACCTGAGCCCCGTTGTGCAGCTATTTCTGCCTGCTGCTGTTTTCTCAGTGGGAGGGTAGGATGCTAGTGTGCCTGTGATGTGCGTCAGGCAACAGTGAAGCTTCTAAAAACAGCTCTTGCTCGATGCACGTGAAGACTCACACAACCACACTACCAAGGTACCAAGCTTCACACCCCTACCCGCCCTGTAAAAACTGAACAATGTGCTTACTACAGCACAACAGACCAGCTAATTATACTGGAACACCTAGGCTAGCACGTCTAATATGTGTGTTAAATTCAGAGAAAAGGTCCATATGGGATTGGCATGTGATTAATCTCAGCAACCCAGTACCAAATCACACATCTTTCACGAGAGACGAGTATGTAACAGAGCAGGTTTTAAAATACACTATACAATGCATTCGGAAAGTATTCAGACCACTTTCCCTTTTCTATATTTTTGTTACATTACAGCCTTATTCTAAACTTTATATTTGTTTTAAATCCTCATTAATCGACACACAATATCCCATGACAAAGCGAAAACAGTTTTATTTTTTATTTTTGCAAATGTATTACACATGAACAAATACCTTATTTACATAACTATTCAGACCCTTTGCTATGAGACTCGAAATTGGGCTCAGGTGCATCCTGTTTTCATTGGTCATCCTTGAGATGTTTCTACAGTCCACCTGTGGTAAAATCAATTGATTGGACATGATTTTGAAAGSCACACACCTGTCTATATAAGGTCCCACAGCTGACAGTGTATGTCAGAGCAAAAACCAAGCCATCAGGTTGAAGGAATTGTACGTAGAGTGCCAAGACAGGATTGTGTTGATGCACAGATCTGAGGGAAGGGTACCAAAATATGTCTGGAGCATTGAAAGTCCCCAAGAACACAGTGGCCTCCATCATTCTTAAATGGAAGAAGTTTGGAACCACCAAGACTCTTTCTAGAGCTTGCCGCCCGGCCAAACTGAGCAATCGGGGGAGAAGGGCATTGGTCAGGGAGGTGACCACGAAACCGATGGTCACTCTGACAGAGCTCCAGAGTTGCTCTGTGGAGATGGGAGAACCTTCCAGAAGAACAACCATCTCTGCAGCACTCCACTAATCAGGCCTTTATGGTGGAGTGACCAGATGGAAGCCACTCCTCAGTAAAAGGCACATGACAGCCCACTTGGAATTTGCCAAAAGGCACATAAAGGACTCTCAGACCATGAGRAACAAGATTCTCTGGTCTGATGAAACCAAGATTGAACTCTTTGGCCTGAATGCCAAGCGTCACATCTGGAGGAAACCTGGCACCATCCCTACGGTGTAGCATGGTGGTGGCAGCATCATGCTGTGGAGATGTTTTTCAACGGGAGGGACTGGGCGACTACTCAGGTTTGAGGGAAAGATGAACGGAGCAAAGTACAGAGAGATCCTTGATGAAAACCTGCTCCAGAGCGCTCAGGAATTCAGACTGGGGGTGAAGGCTCACCTTCCAACAGGACAACAACCCTTAGCACACAGCCAAGACAACGCAGAGGTGGCTTCGGGACAAGTCGGGACAAGTTTCTGAATGTAGTGGCCCAGCCAGAGCCCGGACCCAATCGAACATCTCTGGAGAGACTTGAAAATAGCTGTGCAGCGATGCTCCCCATCCAACCTGACAGAGCTTGAGAGGATCTGCAGAGAAGAATGGGAAAAACTCCCCAAATACAGGTGCGCAAAGCTTGTAGCGTCATACCCATGAAGTTTTGAGTCGGTAATCGCTGCCAAAGGTGCTTCAACAAAGTACTGAGTAAAGGGTTTGAATACTTATGTAACTGTAATAAATCTTTTTTTTTTTTTTGTATAAAAAACTATTTTTGCTTTCTCATTATGGGGCTTTGTGTGTAAACTATTTTATACATTTTAGAATAAAGCTATAACAAAAGTAATGGGGTATGAATACTTTCCGAATGCACTGTATATACCAAAGTATGTGGACACCCCTTCAAATTAGTGGATTTGGCTATTTCAGCCACACCCGTTGCTGACAGGTGTATAAAATCGAGCACACCACATGGAATCTCCGTAGACAAACATTGGCAGTAGAATGTTCTTACTGAAGAGCTCAGTGACTTTCAACGTGCCACCGTCATAGGATGACACATTTCACATTCATCAAATTTCTGCCCTGCTAGAGCTCCCCCGGTCAACTATAAGTGCTGTTATTGTGAAGTGGAATCTTCTAGGAGCAACAACGTGGCAGCCGCGAAGTGGTAGGCCACACAAGCTCACAGAACGAGACTGGCGAGTGCTGAAGTGCGTTGTGAGTAAAAATCTTCTTTCCTCGGTTGCAAACAGTCACTACCGAGTTCCAATCTGCCACTGGTAGCATCGTCAGCACAAGAACTGTTTGTCAGGAGCTTCATTAAATGGGTTTCCATGGCCAAGCAGTCACACACAMGCCTAAGAAACCCAATTCTCAATGCCAAGCGTCGGCTGGAGTGGTGTAAAGCTTGCCGCAATTGGACTCTGGAGCAGTGGAAACGTGTTCTCTAGAGTGATGAATCACTCTTCACCATCTGGCAGTCCAACGGATGAATCTGGTATTGGTGTATGTCAGGAGAACGCTACCTGCCACAATGCATAGCGCCATCTGTAAAGTTTGGTGGAGGAGGAATAATAGTCTGGTCCTGTTTTTCATGGTCGAGCTAGGCCCCTTAGTTCCAGTGAATGGAAATCTTAACGCTACAGCATACAATGACATACTAGACAATTCTGTGCTTTCAACTTTGTGGCAATCGTTTGGTGAAGGCCCTTTCCTGTTTCAGCATGACAATGCCCCTGTGCGCAAAGCGAGATCCATACTGAAATGGTTTGTCAAGATCGGTGTGGAAAAACTTRACAGGCCTTCCCAGAGCCCTGACCTCAACTCCATCGAACACCTTTAAGATGATTTGGAACGCCGACTGTGAGCCAGGCCTAATCGCTCAGCATCAGTGCCCGACCTCACTAATGCTTGTGGCTAAATGGAAGCAAGTCCCAGCAGCAATGTTGCAACATCTAGTTGAAAGCCTTCCCAGAATAGTGGATGCTGTTATAGCAGCAAAGGGGGTGACCAACTCCATATTAATGCCCATGATTTTGGAATGAGCTGTTTGACCAGCAGGTGTCCACATACTTTTGGTCATGTAGTGTATCTCCCAGCTTGAGTGATGAATGGTTTAGGAAGATTGGTTTGACAAATATGTTTGTGTGTGACTCTGTTCTGGTTAGAGGGATTCTGCCCTGTGATGGCGCACGTCCCAGTGGTGCTCTCAAGGTGCTTGGTGCTTAATAATGGGGAGAGGATGTGATATACCCACTGGTCCATATAGTCAACACATGACTGAACACTCGTGCTCATATCAATAAGTATGGTACATATTCTCGACCATCTGCGCTGTACACCAGGAGGGATCCTCTTCCTCCTCATTGCACCCTGCAGTCGTTTTTTTCTTCACATTTCTACATGGATGCGTCAGAAGTTGCACGCTGTTCCTTACACAGTGCACTTCATGGGCTCTGGTCAAAAGTAATGCACTATATAAGGAACAGAGTGCCATTTGGGACGCAGTCCATGACATTTAGAAATCTCAACATAAGTGGCTAGTTGTTTCTGCATTCATTGCCGTGCGTTTTGATGGAGTTAAAAAAGTCGTACTGTGCCAACATCATGTTCCTCTCCTCCTCCTCCTTCCTTCTTTCTCACCTTCTCCACCTCACACTGATTTGCAGTGTGTCCTTCTTCCACACGTCGCTGACATTCTCTCTCTTTTCCACCTCCTACATACTTTCCATGTCTCCACACTTCCCTGTCACTCTCAAGGTTTTTGTGTTGTGGACAAAAATAAATGGTAGCCTATGTCATTCCTGCCTACTCATATGCTGTAATTGAAAAATTGAGAATGTGTAATAATCATCATGTACTCACAACTGCGTCTCAGTTATTCAAATGTTGAACTTAATGTACGGAAAGAAATGGTCTGTTTTTTATTCTACAGTATATTGTTGTTGGACTGTGGTTCTTCTCCCATTCTTGTTTACAGTTATAACAGAGTCATTTTCTTTCTCTCACTTCATGGCTCACCTGAATTTGAATTGAAAGGAGAGGTGATAATGATGATAAGAATCATTTTGTGGATATTTTACATAGACCTGAATGACTTTTGTTTGCTTTTTGCCTCTGTTGTTGCAGAAGACTGTGAGACTTTATGACTTTAAATGTGTGCATTTTAACACATATGAGACGGACCTCTCTTCAATGTTTCATAGAAATGTATTATTATTCTGTTAGAATTCTAGCCCTAAAAATTGCCAAAGACTCCCAGCCACCCTAGTCATAGACTGTTCTCTCTGCTACCGCACGGCAAGCGGTACCGGAGCGCCAAGTCTAGGTCCAAAAGGATTCTTAACAGCTTCTACCCCCAAGCCATGAGACTCCTGAACAGCTAATCAAAGGGCTACCCGGACTATTTGCATTGACCCCACCTCCATTTTTACGCTGCTGCTACTCTGTGTTATTATCTATGCATAGTCGCTTTACCTCTACCTACATGTACWTATTACCTCAATTAACCTGTGCCCCTGCACACTGACTCTCTACCGGTACGCCCTGTGTATAGCCTCGCTACTGTTATTTTATTGTTGCTTTTTAMTTATTTTTTAAAAACTTTTTAAAAACTTTTTTTAAAGTTTATTTTAGTAAATACTTTCTTAACTCTTATTCTTAACTGCATTGTTGGTTAACGGCTTGTAAGTAAGCATTTCACGGTGAGGTCTACACCTGTTGTATTCGGCGCATGTGACAAATAAAATTTGATTTGAATTGATTTTATTTATTTATTTCATTTTTATTCAACCTTTATTTAACTAGGCAAGTCAGTTAAGAGCAAATTCTTATTTACAATGACGGCCTACCAAAAGGCAAAAGGCCTCATACAGGGCCTGAGATTAAAATAAATAAATAAATACAATAGAAATATAGGACAAAGCTCACATCACAACAAGAGAGACAACACAACACTACATAAAGAGAGACCTAAGATAACAACATAGCAATACAGCAACACATGACAACACAGCATGGTAGCAACACAACATAACAACAACATGGTAGCAACACAACATGGTAGCAGCACAAAACATGGTACAAACATTGGGCACAGACAACAGCACAAAGGGCAAGAAGGTAGAGACAGCAATGCATCACACAAAGCAGCCACAACTGTCAGTAAGAGTGTCCATGATTGAGTCTTTGAATGAAGAGATTGGGATAAAACTGTCCAGTTTGAGTATTGCAGCTTGTTCCAGTCGCTAGCTGCAGCAAACTGAAAAGAGGAGTGACCCAGGGATGTGTGTGCTTTGGGGACCTTTAACAGAATGTGACTGGCAGAACGGGTGTTGTATGTGGAGGATGAGGGCTGCAGTACATATCTCAGATAGGAGGGAATGAGGCCTAAGAGAGTTTTATAAATAAGCATCAACCAGTGGGTCTTGCGACAGGTATACAGAGATGACCAGTTTACAGAGGAGTATAGTGTGCAGTGATGTGTCCTATAAGGAACATTGRTGGCAAATCTGATGGCGGAATGGTAAAAAACATCTGCATATAAATGGATGAGCTTCCTACTGCCTGAGCTATGTTGTTGATGATCTCCGTCTACAGATGCAGAGACCTGAATGACTTTTGTTTGCCTTTCCCCTCAGTTGTTGGCTTGTTGCAGAACAAATGTTCTGCAACAGTTCAAATGACTGTGACACTTTTTTTATTTTCTGAAAGACTTGCCTTTATAAGGAATACTGACTGCTCCATTACAATGCCTTTTGGTAAGCTTTGGAATCCTCCACTTTCATGTCCTCTGGGGCATTGTCAAGGCAAGCAAGCTCTATCTTTCTCTCTTCAACAACATCATTTGAAGAGGCTTCAGCAACTCCATTTGAAGAGATGATAACACTCTTCAATGACTGATAGAATTAATTCTAATTCTGTTAGAATCATATAATTAATTCTAATTCTGTTAGAATCATAGAATGAATTCTAAATTCTGTTAGAATTCAGTCTAATTCTACAGATGGATGTTCGCTAAAAGGAACTGAGACTGATGTGTGTGAAATATGGGCCAGAATGGGAACAAGATGGAGTCTGTTGACATTTACTGCAAGTTCCTGTTTGTTCATGCATGGTTTTAGTTGAAATGGCCACACAATTAGATTATGTTCTCTATAAACTATATCCTATTACTAAAATCAACCAGTGCTTCACATTCAGATATCTACAATATCTTGGCAAGGTGAAGAAGAAGAAACATGTAGCCTAGGGATGATAAAGAGGGAATGGCTGCACCCCAAGTAGTGAGGCTGATTTGGGAGTAGTTGTCTGAATGTTGACATTGATGGCTCAGTGACTCTTCAGCGTGACAGAAGGTTGATCCAATTAGCCATTCCAGCAATCCAATTAACTTCCTACACATGATTTGCAGCCTACTCACTGTCTGACCCTCCAACGCAACACAACCAATGCTGCCAAACTCCACCTAATGATACTGATGTAATTCCTTCCTATCTACCTCCTTTCATCAGGTCCTCTCTACCTCTCATCCCTCTCTCTACCTCCTCTCATCCCTCCCTCTCTACCTCCTCTCACCCCTCCCTCTCTACCTCCTCTCCCACTTTCCTCTCTAATCTCTCCCTCCGTCATCCTACGCTCTCTGACCCGCTGTCCTCTGCCGCTCTTACTCCTCGTCACCTCCCTCTCTACCCCTCCTCTCCCCTGCCTCGCCTCTACTACTCTCACCCTCCCCTCTACCTCTCTCACCCTCCCTCTCTTATCTCTTTCCCTGCATCTGTCCATCTCTCCTCTCCATCTGTCTACTGACTCTCCTTCGTTGCTCCAACACGCATGTCTTTTTCCATACGTATCTCTCCTCCTTTGCTCTCTTTCCATCCTTTCCTCATCCTCCTCCTGCTCCATCCTCCTCCATAACATCTTTCCTCATCCTCCTCCTGCTCCATCCTCCTCCATAACTCTTCTCTCATCTCCTCCTGCTCCATTCTCCATACTCTCTTCTCCTATCTCCTCTGCTCCATCTCCTCATAACTCTTCACCTCATCCTCCTCTGCTCCATCCTCCTCCATAACCTCTTCTCCTATCCTCCTCCTGCTCCATCCTCCTCATAACTCTTCTCCTCCATTCTTCTTCCATCACTCTTCCTTTCGTCTTCCATATCTCCCCATGATATTAAAGAGCAACTAATCTCTCTCCAGGACTGTCATCTCATTGGCGGCCAATCCATCAGCTGAATGTTTGTATTGTCAGTTGGCTCTCCAAGGTCATATTTAAATGAATTTCTCAATAATCTGCTGGTGAATTAGAGGTATATTGCTGTATCCTTGAGCAAGGTCGGAACAGTAATTAGCAATAATGCAACCTGCTTCAATGTGTAGATCAAACGACAGCTATGCAATGTGAAGATATGTGTACAATATGGAATTTACCATAGTGGGCAGAGAATGGATTCGATGTCAGACATGATTTTGGGCAGCCGAGTATGTTTAAGTGTATGCGTATGTGGTGCGTACGTTGTAGTTGTATGTGTGCATTTGTCAGTGTGTTCTGTGTGTGTGTGAGAGAGAGACATGCTACTTCAATAAGACCAAGAGTTGTTACAGCCTCAGGGACTGGTGAGGTTATAACTGCAGCGTCTCTGCCTCAACTGACCGCTGTTAACTAACTGTAGTGTCCCCTCTGCCTCACCCTGGCCCTGTTTAACCTAACTGTAGCATCCCTCTGCTTTACCTGGCCTGTTAAACCTAACTGCAGCGTCCTCTGCCTCACCTGACCTGTTAACCTAACTGTAGTGTCCCTCTGCCTCACTGGCCCTGTTAACCTAACTGTAGCGTCGCTCTGTTTACCTGGCCTGTTAAACCTAACTGTAGCGTCCTTGCTGCACGCTGGCCCTGTTAAACCTTAACTGTAGTGTCCCTCTGCTCCCTGGCCCTGTTAAACTAACTGTAGTGTCCTCTGCCTCAACCTGGCCCTGTTAAACCTAACTGTAGTGTCCCTTCTGCCTCACATGGCCTGTTAAACTAACTGTAGCGTCCTCTGCTCACCTGGCCCTGTTAAACCTAACTGTAGCGTCCTCTGCCTACCTGGCCCTGTTAAACCTACTGTAGTGTCCCTCTGCCTCACCTGGCTGTTAACTAACTGTAGCGTCCTCTGCTCTGGCCTGTTAAACTACTGTAGCGTCCTCTGCTCACCTGGCCTGTTAAACCTAACTTAGCGTCCTCTGCTCACTGGCCCTGTTAAACTAACTTGTAGTGTCCTCTGCTCACCTGGCTGTTAACTAACTTGTGTCCTCTGCTACTGGCCCTGTTAATAACTAACTGTAGTCCCTCTGCCTCAGCTGGCCCTGTTAAACTAACGTAGTGTCCTCTGCTTTACCTGGCCTGTTACACTAACTGTAGCGTCCCTCTGCTTTACCTGGCCTGTTAAACCTAACTGTAGCGTCCCTCTGCTCACTGGCCTGTTAACCTACTGTAGTGTCCCTTGCTTTAACCTGGCCCTGTTAAACTAACTGTAGTGGTCCCTCTGTTTAACCTGGCCTGTTAAACCTAACTGTAGACGTCCTCTTCTGCTTTACCTGGCCTGTTAACCTAACTGTAGCGTGCTTTTACCTGGCCTGTTAATTAGCTGGTGCGTCTCTCTGCGTTACCTGGCCGCTGTTAAACTAACTGTATGTCCCTTGCTGTTTACCTGGCGCTGTTAAACTCTAACTGTGGTCCTGCTGCTTACCTGGCCTTGTTGTAACTACTGTAGCTCGCTCTGTTTACCTGGCTGTTAAACCTAACTGTAGTGTCCTGCTGCTTTACTGGCCTGTTTAACATCTAACTGTAGCGTCCTTGCTGCGCTTTACATGGGCCTGTTAAACCTAACTTGTAGGTTCCCTTGCTTAGCCTGGCCTCTGTTAACTAACTGTAGCGTCCGCTCTGCTTTTAGCCTGGCCGTGTTACTAACTGAGTAGTGTCCTCTGCTCCACCTGGCCCTGTTAAAACCTAACTGTAGTGTCCTCTGCTTTACTGGCGCTGTTAAACCTAACTGTGCGTCCTCTGCTCTCACCTGGCCCTGTTAAACTAATGTAGTGTCCTTGCTTTACTGGCCTGTTAAAGACTACTGTAGGCGTCTGCTGTTACCCTGGCCTGTTAAACCTAACTGTAGTGTCCTCTGCTTTACTGGCCTGTTAAACTAACTGTAGGTCCCTCTGCTTTACCTGGCCGTGTTAAAGCTAACTGTGGACGGTACATGTCTGCTATCTCACAGGTGGGTGTTAACCGTGTAAAAACTGGGTCAGCGTGCGTATGGACTCGGACCACATAGTCAGGTGGACCAGCCCAGGTTTAGAACGAAGAACTTCAGGTCGAAACTGAAGTGTAGTGTCCCGTGCATGCTTATTAGGCAGTGGCACTGTTAAGCTCTAAAGTAACTGTAGTCAGCTAGGCCAGGGTTAAGGCAGAGGCGTGACTTCGTCTTACAAGTGGATACAGTACAGCAGAGTGAGGCGTCTGTCTAACGGTATTAAGCGTGTCGCTCCCTGCGTCGCTGTTACTTACCGCAATGCACTAGTCTAACACGCTCTCTTAACTGTATTAGCAGCGTCGGTGGCCATTGGTAGGGCATGTAGGCCGGGTGGACCGCTTACAGTTTCTGAGGTTTGAACAGGGGCAGGTGAGGCAGAAGGGCATCGTTAACCTCGCTTACGCGTTATTAACTGTAACTTAGCGCAGCGTATCACTGCAGTGATGGGATATGCTCAAACTATTAACTGGAACGAGCACGCTGTGTAGGATTTAACCTCAGGGTTCATGTGATAGTGTAGCATGTACGCGTGTATACGTCGGTCTCTAGTTGGAGCTCAGTTAATGCCTAACTGTGAGCGTCCTCCTGCTGGCTCACTGGTCCTGTTACAACCTAACTGGGTAGCGTCTCTGTCCTCACCTGGACCTGACTGTAGAACGGTCTAAGCTGGTAAACGCTGCTAGCGCTCTCTACGCCGTTGTACGCTGCACTCCGGAAGTCCTTCTATCCTAGACTGTGGCGGGTGCCGCTTCTGCCTTTGCTGGCGCTGTTAAAGCCTCAGTACTGTAGCGCTCCTCCTTGCTTTTACCTGGCGCTGTTTACCGTAACTTACTCGTCTGCTTTCCTGGCCCTGTTAAACTAACTGTAGTGTCTCGTACTCGTCACGTGGCCCTGTTACCGCTATTGTGGTCGCTCTGCTTTAGCTCCTGTTTAACTAGACTGTAGTTCTCTCTCTGGTGTTAAAGGTAACAGGGTGTAGTTCTCTTTTACGTGGCGCTTTTAAACCCCCTAACTGTAGCGTTCTCCGTATCCTGCCTGTTAAACCTGAACTGGTAGTGGTGCCTTGTGCGTGTTTAGCAGATGAGGGCCGGCTACAGCTGTTATAACAGGAGTCACCGCAGAGCAATGACAGCTTAAGGTTACACAGTGACTTCACATAGTAGTACACCTGGTACAAGGCCGGGCTCTTACACACGGCTAGTAACAGGTGGCTCTGTTAATAGCTTAAGAGCTAAGATACAGAGGATCACTTACAGGTAGGTTACCTCAGGGGGCCAGGTTGCATGGGCAGAGGATACGGCTTATTACAGGTAGGCTAACAGGCAGGGTAAAGCAGAGGAACCAAGAGGAAGGTCCAGGAGGCCGACCGCTGTTGGAAACTAGGCGTACCCAGTGAGAGGCGGATAATGGGAGAGGGTGAGTCTTTACCACTAGGTACATAGGGGCCAGGGAAAGGCAGAGGGACGCTTAAAGTTTTAGGTTTGAAAGCGCCAGGGTAAAGGCAGAGGGACGCTCTGCATCAGTGTATTAAAGGTTAACACCAATGGCCACGGTAAAGCGTGGGCGACACTACAGTATGGGTTTAACAGGGGAAAAGGCGGCAGAGGGACTACAGTTTAGGTTTCTCGATACACTAGGTGAGCGGGCGTCAGGGCGGAAGGCAGAAGAGCCACAGCGTCATGGCTTAACCAGGCGTGTAAAGGGCACAGGGGTGCCTGATGTAGATGATAACTGTTGCGTCGTCAGGCCGCTGCGCGCTGCTTTACCCAGGAGGGGTGGCCTATCGGTACGTGCTTGGAAAAAGCAAAGGTAAGGGTCAAGCGGTCCGCAGTTCCGAGCGGCGCTCCACAAGGGTAACAGGGGCAGTAAGCAGAGGAACTCCTGGGCTGGGACTCTCAGGGCAGGCTAGGGCGCCGCTTACGTAGGTTAAACGGGGGTGAGGGTTAAGCAGAGGCGCACGCTGCTAGTATAAGTTTTAGACGTGAAACTGTTTTAGTCAGTCCCCAGCGTGGACACGGTAAGCTAGCAGAGGGTGGATAGCACTTAACAGTTACCGGGTTACAGGGGCCAAGGGAGGCAGAGGGACCTCCAGTAGGTTTTAACAGGGCCAGGTTGAAGGTGGCCAGCGATGAGTTGAATAAAATCAAGTTAGTCTACAGGGGGCAGTGAGGCCAGAGTGACAGCTCATAAAGTTTGGTTACAGGGCAGGTTGGAGGGGTAGACGGGCGCTTACATGTAGGTTCTGACTACAGGGTATTGACGGCACGAGGTGGAGCGCTACTAAGAGTTTGATGGGTAACAGGGCAGGCATTTTGAGGCAGAGGGACGCTGAGTATGGTTAACGGGCAGGTGAAGCGTCAGAGGGACACTACAGTTGAGGTTATTTCTAACAGGGCTGGTTGACTGTGGGACAGAGGGACGCCGTTACAGTTAGGGCTTTTAACAGGGCAGGTGAGGAGAGGGACGCTACGTTTTTAGGTTTAACAGGGTCAGGTGAGGCAGAGGGAACTACGTTTAGGTTTTTTTAACAGGGGGCAGTTGAGGCAGAGGGGACACTACAGTTAGGTTTAACGGGCCAGGTTGAGGCAGAGGGACAGCTACAGTTTTTGACGGTTTATCGACAGGGTGCAGGGGCCGGGCGCTCGGCGGGTTAGGGATCGCCGTATAGGAACGTGGGAGTAAGGTCCCTCGCGGTGCGCGGACGCTTACGGTGCGGGGCGGCTGGCTTAAGCGTACCGGGTAGGGCTGATATGTGTTCCCGTCTGCCTTGCCTGTGCCCTGTTAAACCTAACTGTGGAGTCTCCCTTCTGCTTTACCTGGCCGGCTTAAACTCCTCACTGTAGCGTCCGGCCTAGCGCTCTTATGGCCTGTTTAAACCTAATGTAGCTTCCCTATGCCTTAACCTGGCTGTTAAACCTAACTGTAGCTGTCCCTCTGCTTTCCGTGGCTGTGTAACCTAACTGTAGCGTCCTCTGCTTTCCTGGCCTGTTAAACCTAACTGTAGCTGTCCTTGCCTCACCTGGCCCGTGTAAACCTAACTGTAGTGCGCCTCTGCCTTCACCTGGCCTGTTAACACCTAACTGTAAGTGTCCCTCTGCTTTACCTGGCGCCTGTTAAACCTAACTGTAGCGTCCCTCTGCTTTACCTGGCCCTGTTAAACCTAACTGTAGGTCCTCTGCCTCACCTGGCCCTGTTAAACTAACTGTAGTGTCCTCTGCTACCTGGCCTGTTAACCTAACTGTAGTCCCTCTGCCTTCCTGCCGTGTTAAACCTAACTGTAGCGTCCCTCTGCTTGTACCTGGCCCTGTTAAACCTAACTTGTAGCGTCCCTCTGCTTTACCTGCACTGTTAAACCTACTGTAAGGCGTCCCTCTTGCTTTACCTGCCCTGTTAAACCTAACTGTAGGTCCCTCTGCTCTACCTGGCCTGTTAAACTAACTGTAGCGTCCTCTGCCTCACTGGCCCTGTTAAACCTAACTGTAGCGGTCCCTCTGCTTTACCTGGCCCTGTTAAACCTAACTGTAGCGTCTTCTGCTTCCTGGCCTGTTAACCTAATGTAGCGTCCCTCTGCTACCTGGCCTGTTAAACCTAACTGTAGGTCCCTCTTGCTTACCTGGCCGCTGTTAAACCTAACTGTTAGCGTCCCTCTGCCTCACTGGCCTGTTAAACTAACTGTAGTGTCCCTCTGCTCTACCTGGCGTGTTAAACCTAACTGTAGCGTCCTCTGCTTTACCTGGCCCTGTTAAACCTAACTGTAGCGTCCCTCTGCCTCACCTGGCCCTGTTAAACCTAACTATACTGTCCCTCTGCTACCTGGCCCTGTTAAAACTAACTGTAGTGTCCCTCTGCCTCTTACCTGGCCTGTAAAACCTAACTGTAGTGTCCCTCTGCTTTACCTTGCCTGTAAACTAACTGTAGCGTCCTCTGCTACCTGGCCTCTGTTAAACCTAACTGTAGGTCCCTCTGCTTTACCTGGCCTGTTAAACCTAACTGTAGCGTCCTCTGCTCACCTGGCCGTGTTAAACCTAACTGTAGTGTCCCTCTGCTTTAACTGGCCCTGTTAAACCTAACCTGTAGGTCCCTCTGCCTCACCTGGCCTGTTAACCTAACTGTAGCGTTCGCTCTGGCTCACCTGGGCCCTGTTAAACCTAACTGTAGTGTCCCTCTGCTTCACCTGGCCCTGTTAAACCTAACTGTAGTGTCCCTCTGCCTCACCTCATTGACAGCTATTATGCTGCATTGACAACCAACCAGTAGGATCAACAAACAATTCTGCTATTATTTCTAGTTGTCCTCCGCAATGCAATCATGAGATATATGAAGCAAAGAGCGCAGCATGAACCAGTTGTTCTCCACAATCATGATTGCCTGTAGTCAAAGATAATTTACTGTATGAAGAAAATATATGAAGCAAAGAGCATAGCATGAAAGTGTTTCATGGACTGTGTCTATGTAAAATATACAGCCTATACAGTATGTGGATTCAGCCCCGCTTTCCATCACTGTCCTTTCCAATACTATTTTCATTTCATAGGTAAGTCTGTTTTGGTGTTTTTCATGACACAGTGTGCTATATGTCCTGCTGTGAAGCTGAGTAGGGTCTGTTTCATTGGATCTCCAGCGTGTGTATGGCAGGCAGGGATAGGGAGTCACAGAGCAGAGGCATGTCTGTTCTCTGTTCATGTTGAACAGTAGTACAAGTACTGTTGGAGAGTACTGCATGTCTGGGACTTCTGTGTAACAGACCTGTGTTCAAACTCTATTGGAAATAATTTCAAATAGTAGAGCTTGGCTTGATAGAGCTTGGCTTGATAGAGCTTGGCTTGATAGAGCTTGCCTGGCGCAATGAAGCCAATAGAACAGAAGCAAAACTGCAAACCCTGCCTATCTGTCACTCAAGGCAGTCTAAAGCAAATGCTACAAGTTTTTGYTAGATTTCAAATAGTATTTGAATCCAGGTCTGGTATGTAAAAGAGAAAGCACGGAGCAGAGTGTATGTTCCGACCACTATTCTCATTGGGTCTGTCTCCATCCTTCACCCCTGTTCATTACTGGTACCTACAACCTGGTGGGTGCCCTCATCAGTAACAGCTTACCAGCAGTATGACAGTATAATTTATTGACTTGGTCCTCCAACAATTTCACAACTAAATGTGTGGGACACTCAGTGCTCTGTCCTCAAGTTGTGATAGTCCTGTCAGTACAGTACAACACTCAACTGTACACTAGGTCCATCCATATTCATTCAAATAGACTGCTATTTTCTCGGGCAATCTAGTACAATAATATTCATTATGTTTGAAATCATCTGTACTGTACAGTGCATTCGGTGAAAAAAAAACAATTTTTGTTATGTTACAGCCTCATTCTAAAATTGAATAAATTGTGTTTTTTTTCTCATCAATCTACACACAATACCTCATAWTTACAAAGCAAAAACAAGTTTTTAGAAATGTTTTCTAATTTATAAARRTTTGGGAAAAGTCAAGGGGTCTGACTACTTTCCGAAGGCACTGTATGTACAATGTTGTATTTATGCACACTTTATAGGATTTCAGTAGGGCTGTATTTATTCACAGTGTGTAAGATTTCAGTAGGGCTGTATTTATGCACACTTTATAGGATTTCAGTAGGGCTGTATTTATGCACACTTTATAGGATTTCAGTAGGGCTGTATTTATGCACAGTGTGTAAGATTTCAGTAGGGCTGTATTTATGCACAGTGTGTAAGATTTCAGTAGGGCTGTATTTATTCACAGTGTGTAGGATTTCAGTAGGGCTGTATTTATTCACAGTGTGTAGTGATTTTCAGTAGGGCTGTATTTATTCACAAGTGTGTAGGATTTCAGTAGGGCTGTATTTATTCACAGTGTGTAGGATTTCAGTAGGGCTGTATTTATTCACAGTGTGTAGGATTTCAGTAGGGCTGTATTTATTCACAGTGTGTAGGATTTCAGTAGGGCTGTATTTATTCACAGTGTGTAGGATTTCAGTAGGGCTGTATTTTCACAGTGTGTAGGATTTCAGTAGGGTGTATTTATTCACAGTGTGTAGGATTTCAGTAGGGCTGTATTTATTCACAGTGTGTAGGATTTCAGTAGGGCTGTATTTATTCACAGTGTGTAGGATTCAGTAGGGCTGTATTTATTCACAGTGTGTAGGATTTCAGTAGGCTGTATTTATTCACAGTGTGTAGATTTCAGTAGGGCTGTTATTTCACAGTGTGTAGGATTTCAGTAGGGCTGTATTTATCACAGTGTGTAGGATTTCAGTAGGGCTGTATTTATCACAGTGTGTAGGATTTCAGTAGGGCTGTATTTATTCACAGTGTGTAGGATTTCAGTAGGGCTGTATTTATTCACAGTGTGTAGGATTTCAGTAGGGCTGTATTTATTCACAGTGTGTAGGATTTCAGTAGGGCTGTATTTATTCACAGTGTGTAGGATTTCAGTAGGGGCTGTATTTATTCACACTTTGCTGAGAGCTGCTCCGTCCTTTCTTAAACATCGCTCTGTCTCCACTTCTTCACTTCTCCACGCAGCCTTTCTCTCTGTGTAGGGTTACAACATTCCAGTAACTCTCAAAATTCCCACATTTTCCAGAAATCCTGGTTGGAAGATTCCGGAATTCCTGCTTATTGCCTCCTGATTCCAGGAATATTCCAACCTGGATTTTCTACGGGAGCAGTGTTAGGGTTGTGTGTGTGTGTGTGAGTGTGTAGTGTTAAACCTACTGTCACTTTAGATGGGCAGCGGGACGCGAGCAGAGTTAGACCACCACAGGAGGAGAACACAGATGGCTTCTTAAATATTCATGGGAGTCCATTTGTCAGCTATGTGTGTTGGAGCTAGTGCTGCTTGAGAGAGAGACTTTGACTTTTTGTCTTCCTTTAATGAAACATCTTCATTTCAGTAATCATTAATGATGTGCCTTCACTCCTGTTAGGCTCCTAATGTTCCTTACCTTAATGCAGAGGTTGTAGACGGCTTTACCTGCCACCCCCTCAAACTCCCCTAGGCTCGGAGTGTTAAAATCGAACAAGTCCTCCAGACCCCCTTACCAGTCCCCAGTCTCTGCCGTCACCTGCAGTGGCGGAAACATTGGTGGACCCTCCCCCTTTGGCCGCTCAAACATCCCCCTTACCGACTCAGACGGAGAGTGCCTTCTGGACCCTCCTTCTGGACCCTCCTTCACGAATCTCTCCAGCAGCCTAAGAGACGTTATTCCTGTTTGTTGTGCCAGGACTTCCTCCTCTCCCAGCAGTCGCAGGTCACCCAGCCTTAGCAAACCCGCTGCCATCAGTTGCYTCTGCAGGGTGGCCGACTGATCCGATCTCAAAGGCATGACTGGGTTGTGGAARATAGGCTCCTCCCACACCCACAGCCCAGGCTCCACACCCCCTTCTCGTGTGGTCCTTAGCAGCTGCCAGGCCCTCAGCACCGCGGAGTAAAAGTCTGAGAGACCTGCTGTACTCATCCTCTCCAGCTTCATGAGGAACAGCTGCCAGTCCAACCCTAATCCGCCAGTTCTCCTCAGCAGCGCGCATGCTGGTTCCCTCCAGCCGACATCAGTATGGTACAGCAGGCTCTGCACCGCCTTTAGTCGGAAAGCAGCCACCCTGCCCTCCTTCGTGGACGGTCATGTACAACACTGCCGCCCTCAGACAGTGATGGAACGACCAGAAAAAAATCCACCAGTTTGTTTTGCAGGTCTGCAAGCAGGGGGGTTGAGGACAGCCAGTTTATGCCACAGGGAAGATGCCACCAGGTTGTTGATTATCAGCACCCTACCTCCACCTGACCAGTCTTAACATCACTGCCTGTGACAGCCCCTCCCAGTTCTTCCTGACCCACCTCTCCGAGCCCAGGCACGCCCCCAACATTTTAAGCCATTCACAACCCCACTGCAAACCACCTGGAAGCAGAGGAGTGGCCCTATCCCCCATGCCCCACATAACAGAGCTTTGCTCTTGCCCCAGTTTACCTCAGCTGACGAAGCTCCCTCAAACACCTTCAGACTAGTCTCCAGTGCCTGCATATCCTGACCATCCCTAACCATCACAGAAATGTCATCTGCATACGCTGACACTGCTATGCCTGCCAACACACCCATGCCTGTCCAGCACACTCCTTGCAGTCTCCTGTGTAGCAGGCCCAAAAAAGTCTCAATGGCTAGTGTATATAACTGCCCCGATAGAAGGCATCCTTGTCTAATGCCCCGTCTCACCCAGACTGGCCTACTGAGCCCCCCTCCCACCTTGAGCATAGATGACGCCCCAGCATACAACATCTTCACACAGGTCAAAAACCTTTCCCCAAATCCAAAAACAGACATCACATTAAAAATATACTCATGGTCCACTCTATCAAAAGCCTTCTCTTGATCATCAAATCAAATCAAATCAAGTTTATTTTATATAGCCCTTCGTACATCAGCTAATATCTCGAAGTGCTGTACAGAAACCCAGCCTAAAACCCCAAACAACAAGCAATGCAGGTGTAGAAGCACGGTGGCTAGGAAAAACTCCCTAGAAAGGCCAAAACCTAGGAAGAAACCTAGAGAGGAACCAGGCTATGAGGGGTGGCCAGTCCTCTTCTGGMTGTGCCGGGTGGAGATTATAACAGAACATGGCCAAGATCTAAAGAGACCAGTCCAAAGTTCACATTAGAACCTCTCGACAAGTCCAACATGTCCCTGATTAAGAGCATGTTGTCCGTGATTGAGCATCCCGGTACACAATATGTTTGGTCCTTGTGTATTATAGAGTCCAGATGGGACTTCAGTCTGTTAGAGAGGACCTTGGCAAATATATTGTGGTCTGCACAGAGCAATTCCACAGGCATCCAGTTCTTAAGTTCACACAAGTCCCCTTTTTTGGCAGGAGAGTCAGAGCCGTCCGACGACAGCTCATCGGCAACTCTCCTACCCCGATGCATTCACGCAACATGCAAAAACAGTCCAGTCCAATTATTCCCCAGAATTTTTTATAAAAGTCCACTGGGAGTCCATCGACCCCTGGTGCATGGCCATGGGACATCTGGGTTACAGCCACTGCCAGTTCATAGGACAACAGAGGAATATCCATTTCATCCCTCTGTGCCAGAGAGAGCTTAGGGAGCTCTGCAAACAAGACCTGAGCACACATAGGATCACACAGTTCTGCCCTATACAACTCAGTATAAAACTCCACAGTCCGCATCTCCCTACCACAGAGGTCACCAGCCCATCAGACAGCCTTAGACAATGCATACCCTTGGCTTCACCGCTCTGTCTTTCCAAACCAAATAAGAAAGAGCTGGGAGTGTCCATCTCCTTGAGCATTGAGAACCTAGCTCTTACAAGTGCTCCCTTTGGTTTAACCTGTAAAAACTGCCCAGGTCCCTACTTAATTCAGCTAAATTAGCCTGGAGGCCTACATTGCTTTGCCCCACCATCTCTACCTCCATTTCACTAATACTACGCTTGAGTTCCTCCAATACTCTCCTAGCCTCTGAGGATGACAGAGCTGTATACTGTTGACTGAAGAGCCGAATTTGGACTTTCCCCACATCCCACCATTGACTCATACTCCTCTCTTTGCTGCCCCCACCTTTCCCCAAAAATCTGGAAACCAGAGCAAAAAGTAGCATACTGTAAGAGTGTTACGGCAGATTTCCTCCTCTTCGTCTGAAGAGGAGGTGTAGGGATCGGACCAAGACGCAGAGTGGAAAGTGTTCATATTTTAATGAAAGTAAACTGAACACTTCAAGATACAAAAACAACAAACATGACCAAACCGAAAACAGTCCCGTGTGGCACGAACACTGACACGAAATACAATCACCCACAAAACCCCAACACCAAACAGGTTACCTTAATATGGTTCTCAATCAGGGACAACGATTGACAGCTGCCTCTGATTGAGAACCATATCAGGTCAAACACAGAAATAGACAAACCAGACACAAAACATAGAATGCCCACCCAACTCACGTCCTGACCCACTAAAACAAACACTTAACACAATAACTAGGGTCAGAACGTGACAAAGAGCTTTACATTAAAGCATCCAATTGGATGCATGCCGAGGCCCTGGTGAAATGGACAGCCAAGCCACGGTTATGTGGTGATCCGAAAAACCCACAGGGAGAATGGTAGTGCCCAACAGCCTATTGCTCTGATTCCTGGACATATAAAAATGATCAAGTCGGACTGCACTCACCCTAGCCCCAAAGACCTTCACCCATGTATACTGTCTTGTGTCAGGARGTTTAGTTCTCCAAACATCCACTAGGTCGAACTGATTAATGATGTCCCTTAACACTCCCACTGACACTGAATGAGGCTCTTCCCCATTTCTGTCTTTTGTAAAATCCATTGTGCAGTTCCAGTCCCCGCCGTCTCCTTGGGCGCTACCTGTTAGAATTCCTGTCTAAGACACCCACAAGGAACCCCCCCCCCYCYTCTCTCCCTGTGTTAGGCGCATACACATGTATAAAGACAAACCCCATGTTGTTAATTTCTGCTTTTACAACAAGCAGCCTAACCCTACACACCTCCTTTTAGGAGCACATCTTTACAGACATATCCCATACAAAAAGGACTGCCACCTCTGCACTAAAATTTGGCACAACACACTTGTCCCCTTCCACCAGAGCCCCCAACTGACTTCATTCACCACATCACTATGCGTCTCCTGCAGAAACAACACCTGTACTTATTTTTTTTTACATATTCACCCAACACACTCCTCTTTCCCGGATCTCTGGCACCATTTATATTAAGCGAGCCTACCTAAAGAGTCTAAATAAGAAGTGGGAGAAAAGTCAGCAAAGAAAGAGACCAATAGCATTGCTCAAAAAGCCCCAGTGCCAGAAAGAAACTATTCATCTGAACAGCGTCTGAAGTTAGACCTTTACGCACTATTGTGACCCACTTCCTCAACATAAACCATTTCCTGGGTGAGAGGACACCATGCCCCTCATTTTTCATAGGATGTTGTGCTGATCTTACAAACTTTCTCGGATCAGAAAACAATACTTTTTCCCACTTTTCAGGAACCTTGTCAGTTCCCTCACCGTGTACTTTGACACCTCCTCTACTTGACTGGCTGTCAGCTCTGGACCCATTGAGGAGGAGTCTGAAAAAAAGGCCCCCTCATTATCCTCTTCCTCAGACTCATTTTCCTCCTCCTCATCTCCATCTCCCATCCTGACCACCTGCCCTTTCTCTCTAGGCTGAGAAGCCATCATGCACACCACACCTTCCAAACCCCAGGAAACTAAAACTCTGTCCTCTTCCACCCTAACTTTGAAAAAAAACAGTGGATACCGCTAAAACAAATAGTGCATTAACCCTCCACCATAGAAAATAAAAATTGAAAGAAAAGACCAAGGACAGAATCAAGAAAAGAAGTTAGGACAGAGCCCTCCACACCAAACACTCAAACTCCCAAAAAACTCCCAGCATGTCACTGCGAGAGAGAGAGGAGAACTTCAAGCTTCCCTGTACAAACAAAGACACAGGGGAGTGTACGTGAGGTGCTGTTGAACTGGATTCTCTGGGAGGGAAGACACGCCCATGTTGGCGGTCATCTTGGTGACCATGTGACGGCCATTTTTAGATGCTCAATACTGGCTGACGCTCATGTAAACAAAAACCGTGGAGACCCAACAGGAGAAACTATTTGCAAAGAAAGTACATTTACATTGCCTGTAAATATAATTGTTAGTAATTGTTAGTATAATATAATTATGAGACAGGCTTTGTTTGTATTCAGACACTCAAAGCCAGGCCTTTTAATCAGACTAGAATGTTATTTGGAGGTTGGGTTGGGTGCCCATTACTACGGCTTGTCTGTGTGTGTATGCTGCCTGCACTTCATGCCTATTCATTTGCGTTTGTCCTAGTTAAATCCTATATTCCATCCATCTCTAAGACTGGGCAGGGCCAACCATAGGTCTGGCCAGGCAGACAAGTACCCACCATGCTTGCCAGAAGGCACCTTTAAGTATAGAAAAAGGCAGGTACTCTTCTCTATGACTTTCTCGCAATCATTTTGATTATTTAAAATGTCCCAAAACCTCTCTAAAAAGACCTAAACTTCTCTCCTAAAGCCAACCCCATCCCTGGCTAATGTTGTGGTCTGAATTTCTCCCCCACTATCTGCCCATTGTACTAATAAACACACCCCCAGGAGACTGTCTTAACTCTTCCTCTTTTGGCTGCAAATCTGAAGAGGACTCGCTAGTAAGTACATCTGCATGGTCAGATGTCCAAATGTGCTCTTAGCATTTGTGTTCTCTATGATGTCCACATGGAACTCTGTTTCTAATCTATCAGGCTGTAATCTCTTCTACAAATATGGGGAAAACATTCACGCTACTTTCTTCCTCTACAATCTTTCAAAAAGTGAAGGGTGGTTCGCACACACAAATAGACAAAACAGAAATTCATTTTTCATTTTCAATAAATGAATTTCCTTCTTGCTTTTCAGCAGGCATGGGAAAAATTCACACTGATATCTCAGTGTCAAGTGTGTGTAAATGAACCATACTTTCTCCACTTCTCTATCCATCCCTTGGTCTCTGTCTGGAAGTCTCTGCTGTCCTCAGTAGCAACCCGTCAGTCCTGTGGTTCCAAAGACACATGACACATCCCAAATGGCACCCTACCCCCTATATAGTGCATTACTTTTGACGGGCGCTGGTCAAAAGTAGTACACTATATTGGGAATAGGGTGCCATCTGGGATGCTGCCACATATCTTTTTTTTCTTCTTTTTTTACATTGCTGTTACATGCTGCCGTTCCATCATAGACACTGTCCGTGGTGCTGAAAGAGCTGTTGTGGAGAGTGGAGTGGGGGTTGTCCGTGGTGCTGAAAGAGCTGTTGGAGCTTGGGGTGTTGACCACAGCAGTAAACCACTCCTGCCAATAGAATTTGGTTAGATGGATGGTATGGTTGGTCAATGATGTCATCTCGGTATATAATGTGTTGATGTCAGTGACAAGGTCACCAAGATAGATGATGATTCAGGCTTTGCTTTGAGGCAAGGGCTGACTTACTTCCTCTTCATAAATAATAATTGTGCCATAGGATGCACAATTCAATGGGATATGAGTCATGCCTATTGAGTACCTCTTAGCAAAAGTGGAAATGAAAGTAGGCTACTCAATCTAGAGTATACAATGTGATATTAATGTTTTCTTCCAGTCAGTTTTTATTCTCACTGTCCTTGCAACTGGTTTCATAATAAATGAACAATTCATGGCAATCAGTTAGCTAACCAAAATGCCACTATTCCAAATCATATCATATCAAATCAAAGTTTAGTTGTCACGTGCACCGAATACAACCTTACAACCTTACAGTGAAATGCTTACTTACCTCTTACCTCTGCGCTAACCAATAGTGCAAAAAAAGATATTAAGTGAACAATAGGTAGGCAAAGAAATAAAACAACAGTAAAAAGACAGGCTGTATACAGTAGCGAGGCTACATACAGACACCGGTTAGTCAGGCTGATTGAGGTAGTATGTACATGTAGATATGGTTAAAGTGACTATGCATATATGATGAACATAGAGTAGCAGTAGCGTAAAAGAGGGGTTGGCGGGTGGTGGGTGGGACACAGCGCAGATAGCCCGGTTAGCCCGGCACCGCTTGCCATGCGGTAGTAGAGAGAACAGTCTATGACTGGGGTGGCTTGGGTCTTTGACAATTTTTAGGGCTGTTCTATTCAAACAGCACACTTCTGGTATGTTCCATAGACGGCTCTGAATGACCCAGCCCTCACCTGCTACAGTCATGTCATTCCGTGACTTGACTGTGTGTGTGTGCGTGTGTGTGTGGGGGGGGGGGGGGGGGTGTAGTCCTTTTATGGCTGTTGTTTCCTTCCTGTCCGTCCATTCCTCTCCGCTTCAGTTGAATCAATGAGGAGTTGAGCGCAACAGAGGCAGGCAGTCAACCGCGCGCAACGAGCCACCAGTGCATCTGCTGTTGGTGCGCTTGCAGTCACACACTACAAGCTTTCCATCTTTAACGTGAGCTTTATAGATTGAAATTAAATGAGTATGAAATAACAAAACTGGTTTAAAAAATTACTCAGCGAAAAGGGGGAGTTTTTCTCCAGGTGCGATGGTTCCGCTTTCCCTCCGTTTTTTCTACGAACGTTTTTCTTCCTTCATATCTGATCGCCCATCAGTGGAATGATCTGGCTTTTATCTTGTGTCGTTTCCACTTCAGCATGGGAACTGCCGGGTCCAAAAGAAAGACTTTAAGGACCGATGCAATTTCTTCTGTGGCCGCAAAAGTTAGGTGAGTGCCCGGGGGCCGGAGCTCCTCCGTAGCTCTCTGMTATAATAACTGGAGGGATGCATGGTGCATGTCACGGTGCTGATGTAGACACGTCTACCGGGCGAAGTAGCGACTCCGCTGAATTGTTCGAGCAGTAATAGCAAACTAGCTGAAACTAAAGTTATAATTATATACAAATGCTAGCCTATAATATATTTGTTTCCCAGTTTACTGCTGTGGCGTTATGTGATCAAATATCTGCTTTACAAAAGTATTTACATTGCAATGATTTCTTTAATTTCATTGATAGGCTAAATCTGCTGTCATAGCTACCTTCCTGTAAATTATATTCCTCTACTGTATTTTATTTGTATTAGGCAACAATGATAATGCATCTTTCCAGGTCCTTGGACAGCATTGGGAATTTGTAACAGCTTTTTTGGCAACAGAACATGCTGTTATGGATTTTTTGGCATCATGGTTTGAGCAATAAGAGTTAGTAAAATAAGCGGTTTAATTGTACACTCCTTATGTACTGTAGACTACTGTATTTTTCTTCGAGCGTTACACTTCCTACTATCAAGCTTCTTGAAGCCYAGTAGCCTAAAGGGGGTTATTAGTATTTTATACTTTTTAGATAAGTTAGGAATGTTTGATCTGATATGAAAAGGCATATGAAATGCCACCAATCAACTGCACACAACATTGAATCCTAAACCCTTGATTGTAAATGGCATGTAGCATGGTTGGCAACAACACATTTTTTGAAATGTTTCATCTGTTTTAAGCTTTCCAACGAACAGGCTCTGGGATCTACAGTGTGCCAGAAAATGTATTCTACACTATTATTTAAACACCAAAACAGCAAGAAACGTGCCTGAATTTGGTCAAATTTTTGTTTTGAAATACCTATATTTGGGCATGACACACCGTGGAGCTAGGAACACAAGCATTTCGCTACACCCGCAATAACATCTTCTAAATATGTGTATGCGACCAATAAACACCAAAACAGCATGAAACCCGAATTTGGTCTTTTTTTTGTTGCAAGATCTATAATTAGGGATGACACAACGTTTATGACTCATCTCTAACGCATCAGGTTTGGTGATTATTTTCCTTGAAGAATCATGAGTCATGCCCTCACACCTTTCACACAGTGCCAGATGTGTCAGGACGCTGTCACTTAATCCTGTGTGCTGAATATTGTAATATGTAACATTGCAAGATTATGAGCTTTTCAGAAGAACTTGCAGCACCCCATGTCATGTTACCCATAGACTGATCTCACTGTGCAGGCATTGATCTCTCTCTCTCTCTCTCTCTCTCTCTCTCTCTCTCTCTCTCTCTCTCTCTCTCTCTCTCTCGCTCTCTCGCTCTCTCAGCATAAATCAAACTGATCACAGTGTCAAATACATATTATTGGACTGAGGCCCAAGAGCCATGTTTTCCACTCTTTCTATGACAGATGTCGAGACGTGTTTATGGCTCTTCAGGAAGCAATCCCCCAGAGCTTTAGTGTACCGTTTTACCCGTAGATAGCCTAGACAACCCACTGATGTAATGGTGGTGTGGTATCACATCACTTTTGCCTCAGAATCACAATCACTGACTGATTGGTTGTCAGATGAGTTTGGACCTCGAGTGTAAAACCATTTCATCCCTCTGACTGACAAACAGACCCAATCTCTTCTGCGTTGTGTATTTGTCTCTGAGTCTGAATGGCTGGATTAACTGTTGAGTCCTACTTTTGACAACTGCATCTAGCCAATGAATGGACAAGTTACATCTGCTTAGAAGAATTGAATCCCTTAAAGCTGCCCAAACTTTATTAAACTGATATTTCTTAATTTCTTTCTTTTTACTTTTGGGATTATGTGTGTATTGTTTTGTATTGCTAAGTATTATCACTGCACTGTTGGAGCTAGAAACACAAGCTTCTCGCTGCACCTGCGATAACATCTGCAAAAGTAAATGACTGGTAACGCTGTTCTAATTTAGCCAAGTACTATATGTGCTTTAGCCACCTATGGAGAGAAATGCCACTGACCCTATTGCAGCTCTGAATATCTGCAGAGACTGAATGCTGAAGGTCACTGTTTCCCTGTAGCTAACATTTTTATTTTTTTATTTTTTATTTCACCTGTATTTAATCAGGTAGGCTAGTTGAGAACAAGTTCTCATTTTCAACTGCGACCTGGCCAAGATAAAGCAAAGCAGTTCGACACAAAACAACACAGAGTCACACATGGAATAAACAAACATACAGTCAGTAATACAGTAGAAAAAGTCTATATACAGTATGTGCAAATGAGGTAGGATAAGGGAGGTAAGGCAATAAATAGGCCATGGTGGCGAAGTAATTACAATATAGCAATTAAACACTGGAATGGTAGATGTGCAGAAGATGAATGTGCAAGTAGAGATACTGGGGTGCAAAGGAGCATAAATAAATACAGTATGGGGATGAGGTAGTTGGATGGGCTAGTTACAGATGGGCTATGTATAGGTGCAGTGATCTGTGAGCTGCTCTGGCAGCTGGTGCTTAAAGCTAGTGAGGGAGATATGAGTCTCCAGCTTCAGTGATTTTTGCAGTTCATTCCAGTCATTGGCAGCAGAGAACTGGAAGGAAAGGCACCCAAAGGAAGAATTGGCTTTGGGGGTGACCAGTGAGATATACCTGCTGGAGCGCGTGCTACGGGTGGGTGCTGCTATGGTGACCAGTGAGCTGAGATAAGGCGGGGCTTTACCTAGCAGAGACTTGTAGATGACCTGGAGTCAGTGGGTTTGGTGACGAGTATGAAGCAAGGGCCAGCCAAGGAGAGAGTACAGCTCGCAGTGGTGGGTAGTATATGGGGCTTTGGTGACAAAACAGATGGCACTGTGATAGACTGCATCCAATTTATTGAATAGAGTGTTGGAGGCTATTTTGTAAATGACATCGCCAAAGTCGAGTATCGGTAGGATGGTCAGTTTTACGAGTGTATGTTTGGCAGCATGAGTGAAGGATGCTTTGTTGCGAAATAGGAAGCCGATTCTAGATTTAATTTTGGATTGGAGATGCTTAATGTGAGTCTGGAAGAAGAGTTTACAGTCTAGCCAGACACCTAGGTATTTGTAATTGTCCACATATTCTAAGTCAGAACCGTCCAGAGTAGTGATGCTGGATGGGTGGGCAGGTGCGGGCAGCGATCGGTTGAAGAGCATGCATTTAGTTTTACTTGCATATAAGAGCAGTTGGAGGCCACGGAAGGAGAGTTGTATGGCATTGAAGCTCATCTGGAGGTTAGTTAACACAGTGTCCAGAGAAGGGCCAGGGGTATACAGAATGGTGTCGTCTGCGTAGAGGTGGATCAGAGAATCACCAGCAGCAAGAGCGACATCATTGATGTATACAGAGAAGAGAGTCGTGCACCAAGTAGTTCTGACAACTAACCCGTGTTACTCAGGACATATCTTACCACACATATTATGTATGTACTGCTAGAATGTAGGTAAAACATTAAGGACACAGACAGGACACTGTCTCCTCTGTTCTGTTATTTTCTATTGTTAATCTTCCTTGGCTAGACTAACGCAGGTTTCATCAGTAGAATGGGATAGACAGGAGTGTTGCAGCGCAGAGCAGACACAGGACTAAGGGTGGTTTCAGCCCAGAGGTCCATCCATACCCCCAAGGTAATGGACTGATCTGTGCARTGCAACAAAATATTGATGCGTTTGGCCGGGTAACATTGGAATACGTGTACACTTGACTACACTGGGTCTTTTAGTAGAATTCGGAGGAATATTATTGCAAAAGGTGAATTGATTTATCTTTTCTACCAAAATGTATTTAACCTGCTGTATATTCTGAATCCTCCCGGCTTGTTTCTCATAAGACCCAATTTGTCTGTTTAATATCTCCCAGTGCAGTGTGAGTTTAGGGCACATAGGGGAGAGATATTTGTTTTTCTAAATGCCAGCCTAAATCCCTCCCTGATGGGACCGCTGCTCTGCTGCCTCTTCATCAAGTTGACATCAGCAGCATAATTTCTTTAAAAATCAGTCTGTTTTGATTTGTTCACATATTTATTTAGCATTTGTTCAAGTTTACACCCCATATTAAACATTAATTGTCATGACATAAATGTTTACAGAGATTTGATTTGTAAGGAAACTATGATACAAATATGTGTTGACACCATCTGACATTCACTTTAATGTTTTCAGCGGCCTTCTACTTTTGGAATCCTATGTCTAAAACAGTTGAGTATAGCACTCAATAGAACTCCTGAAGTGTTGACGTAACGGTTGAATCTGTGGTACAATGTAATTTCATGGCTTCACTCATCATTCCAGGCAGTGTGCAGTACTAACCACAGCAGGGACAGCACAGTGGAGATCGCTCCATCACAGTCACCATTAGCCCGGTTTGGTTATTACTGCACTTCTAGGATTCTACATCCACATTACAAGCCTGAAATGCTTCTGCTGCCATGGTATAAATATGAGGAATAGCTGGTTCAACAGCCTATAGTTGTATTCCGATAGGATACAGTACATTGGTCTTCGGATGGGTGCGTCCGAACTTGCACCCTATTCCCTATATAGTGGAATAGGGAATAGGGTGACATTTGGCCCACCACATTGGTATTACTCAGTCACAGTGCCCTAGGGCTGAACCTACAGCCACATCTGACAAAGGGGTAATTGTCTGCTTGACACCTAGTGTTTATTGTCTGAATCTCAGGCCATCTCAGTACCAATGTTTCTTAATTAAGCCACCAGCCTTTTCACCCAACCCAAACCTCTCTCTCTCTCTCTGTATGGCAGGGATTACAGTGCAGAGGAGAGGTATCTGCTGTAATTACTCTGATTACAGCCTGTAGAGCGAGGGAGGCTGCCTGACCTCATTGATCTGAGTAATTACACCCATGTCACCGTTGCTCCGACGGCAGGCGGAAAAGCTGGATGGAATGCAGGATACAGCGGGTCAGGAACTAACACTGAATACTCATTGTCTGGGCGGCTACGGCGCTCATGATTCTCATGTTATGCTTAGTCGGGCTGAGCCTGCGTCCCAATGGCACCCTTTTTTTCCTATACAGGCCTTGATCAAAAGTAGTACAGTATGTAGGGAATAGGGTGCCATCTGGGATGCAGACTGAGACTATCTGCATGTGGTCAAAATACACATTAACTCTACTAGGCGTTAACTACCCAGTGATTTCCTACATCTGGTGTTGGTGGTTTAATCCAATTACAAAGCAATATTTCTTACGGACTCTGACAAACATTCATTTAATCACCTAACAACCACAGTGTAGAGAGTGAGACTGAGAAAACAGCCAGCAGGGACTTGGGAAGCCTGCCAAATCAGACATTTCCATTTGACTCCCCGAGACAGTGAACAAGCGAGGACAAGAAACTAAGGCGCTAAGTGGTCAACTTGATGTTTGTTGTTTCAACTTCATTTCACTCGATTTGGTGTACTTGTATTGGAGAGAGAACAGAGTTCAGAGGAGAAGACGAGAGAGAGGGACTGAGGGAGATGGAGAGAGGAAGGTAAGAGCGGGAATGAGGAAGATGGTGTCTCAGAAAGAGAGAGTGAGGGAGACAGATAAGGTAGATATTTGGGGTGTCTCAGAAATAGGTCATCCTCTCAGAGAGATGATCTGAGTGGTGAGATTCAGTGGCTGAGGAGGAATACACTGTGCCCCTCTTTTACCAAATTACTCTGACGTGTAATTTAAGAGCCTCATTTGGTGTCCCTGAGACACTCTTGTTTTTCACTGAGACACCCAGGGCCAGAACACAGAAGGCTTGCTCCTTGACACAGATAGGAGAGAGGCTTCAGACAGACACATCCAGGCACTATCTCATGGAGCTGAACTCTACTAGTTTCTGTCTTTCACAGATTATTTTAATATCATGTATAGGGCCAGCATTCCTTCCTGACAACCTGATGAGGAACAACTCTGGGCCCTAGTTATAGCCTATATACCCTATAGCTTTGAACTAGGGCCTGGAATTTTTCCAGGTCAGGTAACCATACCCATGTCCTTGATTAGGGCCCCTCATGTATTTGTCGTCCCAGCCCTCTGCACACATCAGTGTAATGCCTTTACATTGCACCCCACTGTATGTACTGTATATATCCCCAGGCACAGCGGCTTGATGTATAGGCTTGGCTACCACAGCGGCTTGATGTATAGGCTTGGCTACCACAGCGGCTTGATGTATAGGCTTGGCTACCACAGCGGCTTGATGTATAGGCTTGGCTACCACAGCVGCTTGATGTATAGGCTTGGCTACCACAGCGGCTTGATGTATAGGCTTGGCTACCACAGGAGGTTGGTAGCATCTTAATTGGGGAGGGCGGGCTCATGGCAATGGCTGGAGCAGAATAGGTGGAATGATATCAAACACAAAGTTTTTATGTGTTTGATGCCATTTCATTTGTTCCATTCCAGACATTATTATGAGCCGTCCTCCCCTCAGCAGCCTCCACTGTTGGCTACAGTATTCATGTCTGACCAGGCCACTGTTTACATGAGTGTGTTTATTCCCTTATACCCTACAGAACCAAAGAGATAAGCCAAGGTACAGTGGCTTGCAAACGCATTCACCCCCCTTGGCATTTTTCCTATTTTGTTGTCTTACAACCTGAAATTAAAATTGATTTTTGGGGGGGTTTGTTTCATTTGATTTACACAACATGCCTACCACTTTGAAGATGCAAAATATTTTTTCTTGTGAAACAAACAAGAAATAACACAAAAAAACTGAAAACTTGAGCGTGCATAACTATTCACCCCCCCAAAGTCAATACTTTGTAGAGCCACCTTTTGCATTAATTACAGCTGCAAGTCTCTTGGGGTATGTCTCTATAAGCTTGGCACATCTAACCACTAGGATTTTTGCCCATTCTTCAAGGTATAACTGCTCTAGCTCCTTCAGAGTTGGATGGGTTCTGCTGGTGTACAGCAATCTTTAAGTCATACCACAGATTCTCTATTGGATTGAGGTCTGGGCTTTGACTAGGCCATTCCAAGACATTTAAATGTTTCCCCTTAAACCACTCGAGTGTTGCTTTAGCAGTATGCTTAGGGTCATTGTCCTGCTGGAAGGTGAACCTCCGTCCCAGTCTCAAATCTCTGGAAGACTGAAACAGGATTTTCTACAAGAATTTCAGAATTTCAGTTTTAGTTGGGTGGGCTATTTACAGATGGGCTGTGTACAGGTGCAATGATCGGTAAGCTGCTCTGACAGCTGATGCTTATAGTTGGTGAGGGAGATATAAGTCTCCATCTTCAGTGATTTTTGCAATTCATTCCAGTCATTGGCAGCAGAGAACTGGAAGGAAAGGCGGCCAAACGAGGTGTTGGCTTTGTGGATGACCAGTGAAATATACCTGCTGGAGCGTGCGTTACGGGTGGGTGTTGCTATGGTGACCAGTGAGCTGAGATAAGGCGGGGCTTTACCTAGCAAAGACTTATAGATGACCTGGAGCCAGTGGGTTTGGCGACAAATTTGAAGCGAGGGCCAGCCAACGAGAGCATACAGGTCGCAGTGGTGGGTAGTATATGGGGCTTTGGTGACAAAACGGATGGCACTGTGATAGACTACATCCAATTTGCTGAGTAGAGTGTTGGAGGCTATTTTGTAAATTACATCGTCGAAGTCAAGGATCGGTAGGATAGTCAGTTTTACGAGGGTATGTTTAGCAGCATAAGTGAAGGAGGATTTGTTGCAAAATAGGAAGCCGATTCTAGATGTAATTTTGGATTGGAGATGCTTAATGTAAGGCTGGAATAAGAGTTCAGTCTTAACAGACACCTAGGTATTTGTAGTTGTCCACATATGCTAAGTCAGAACCGTCCAGAGTAGTCATGCTAGTCGGGCGGGCAGGTGCGGGCAGCGATCGGTTGAAGAGCATGCGTTTAGTTTTACTTGCATTTAAGAGCAGTTGGAGGCCACGGAAGGAGTGTTGTATGGCATTGAAGCTCGTCTGGAGGTTTGTTAACACAGTGTCCAAAGAAGGGCCAGAGGTATACAGAATGGTGTCATCTGCGTAGAGGTGGATCAGAGATTCACCAGCAGCAAGAGCGACATCATTGATGTATACAGAGAAGAGAGTCGGCCCGAGAATTAAACCCTGTGGCACCACCATACAGACTGCCAGAGGTCCGGACAACAGGCCCTCCGATTTGACACACTGAACTCTATCTGAGAAGTAGTTGGTGAACCAGGCGAGACAGTCATTTGAGAAACCAAGGCTGTTGAGTCTGCCGATAAGAATGCGGTGATTGACAGAGTCGAAAGCATTGGCCAGGTCGATGAAGACGGCTGCACAGTACTCTCTTTTATCAATGGAGGTTRTGATATCATTTAGGACCTTGAGCGTGGCTGAGGTGAACCCATGACCAGCCCGGAAACCAGATTGCATAGCGGAGAAGGTACGGTGGGATTTGAAATGGTCGGTGATCTGTTTGTTAACTTGGCTTTCGAAGACTTTAGATGGTCAGGATAGATATATAACTTTAGAAAGGCAGGGCAGGATAAGTCTGTAACAGTTTGGGTCTAGAGTGTCTCCCCGTTTGAATCTATAGGGATCTCAGACGATACGAAAGAGAGGTTAAACAGGCTAGTAATAGGAGTTGCAACAATTGCAGCAGATAATTTTAGAAAGAGACGGTCCAGATTGTTTTGCCCAGCTGATTTGTAGGGGTCCAGATTTTGCAGCTCTTTCAGAACATTAGCTATCTGGATTTGGGTGAAGGAGAAGCGGGGGGGGGGGACTTGGGCAAGTTGCTGTGGGGGGTGCAGAGCTGTTGGCCGAGATAGGGGTAGCCAGGTGGAAAGCATGGCCAGCCGTAGAAAAATGCTAATTGAAATGATTATCATAGATTTTTCAGTGGTGACAGTGTTTCCTAGCCTCACTGCAGTGGGCAGCTGGGAGGAGGTGCTCTTATTCTCCATGGACTTCAGTGTCCCACATTTTTTGGGAGTTTGTGCTACAGGATGCAATTTCTGTTTGAAAAAACTAGCCTTTGCTTTCCTAACTGACTGTGTATATTGGTTCCTAACTTCCCTGAAAAGTTGCATATCGAGGGGGCTATTCGATGCTAATGCAGTACGCCACAGGATGTTTTTGTGCTGGTCAAGGGCAGTCAAGTCTGGAGTGAACCAAGGGCTATATCTGTTCTTAGTTCTAAATTTTTTGAATGGGGCGTGCTTATTTAAGATGGTGAGGAAAGCACTTGGTGAGGTGAGATGGTGAGGAAACCAGGCATCCTCTACTGACGGGATGAGGTCAATATCCTCCCAGGATACCCGGGCCAGGTCGATTAGAAAGGCCTGCTCGCTGAAGTGTTTTAGGGAGCATTTGACAGTGATGAGGGGTGATTGTTTGACCGCGGACCYATTACGGACGCAGGCAATGAGGCAGTGATCGCTGAGATCCTGGTTGAAGACAGCAGAGGTGTATTTAGAGGGCAGGTTCGTCAGGATGATATCTCTGAGGGTGCCCGTGTGTACGGGTTTACGGTTGTACCTGGTAGGTTCCATGATAATTTGTGTGAGATTGAGGGCATCTAGTTTAGATGGCAGCACGGCCGGGGTGTTAAGCATATCCCAGCTTAGGTCACCTAACAGTACGAACTCTGAAGATCAATTCACATATGGTGTCCAGGGCACATTTGGGGGCTTAAAGTGGTCCTATGGACAGTTACTCCAATCTCCGCTGTGGAGCTTTGCAGCTCTTTCAGGGTTATCTTTGGTCTCTTTGTTGCTTCTCTGATTAATGCCCTCCTTGCCTGGTCCATGAGTTTTGGTGGGCGGCCCTCTCCTGGCAGGTTTGTTGTGGTGCCATATTCTTTCCATTTTTAAATAATGGATTTAATGGTGCTCCGTGGGATGTTCAAAGTTTCTGATATTTTTTATAACCCGACCCTGATATGTACTTTTCCACAACTTTTTCCCTGACCTGTTTGGAGAGCTCCTTGGTCTTCATGGCGCCGCTTGCTTGGTGGTGCCCCTTTCTTAGTGATGTTGCAGACTCTGGGGCCTTTCGGAACAGGTATATATATACTGAGATCATGTGACACTTAGATTGCACACAGGTGGACTTTATTTAACTAATTATGTGACTTCTGAAGGTAATTGGTTGCACCAGATCTTATTTAGGGGCTTCATAGCTAATTTAGGGGCTTCACATTTTCCGTAAAAAATGTTTTAGAATTTTTTGAAATAAGTTATTTTTTTCATTTCACTTCACCAATTTGGACTATTTTGTGTATGTCCATTACATGAAATCCAAATAAAAATCAATTTAAATTACAGTTTGTAATGCAACAAAATAGGAAAAACGCCAAGGGGGATGCATACTTTTGCAAGGCACTGCATTTGCCCTGCTTTTACAGAACATGCATTTAGGGTTTACATAGTACATCTCCTTTCTTCAATTCTTTTCTCCGCTTTTTTCCTTTAATAAACCTCTCATCCTTATCATTCCTGCTTTCTATTTATGTTGTTTAAACACATCTCCCCCCTGTCATTGTCTTCCTGTTTCCCCGGCCCACTCGTCTCCCCCCTCCCTTCGCTCCCCTCGTCACATGGCTGAAAACATGCAGGAATCTTTGCTCATAAAAGCACAATACAATCTGCCAGACAGTAGAGCAGACAACGTGAGGGCAGAGCAAGGCAAGGCACACAGACGATACGTCCAAAATGACAACCTGTTCCCTATATAGTGCACTACTTTTGACCAAGTCACTGTAAGGGGACTAGGGTGCCATTTGGGATGGAGACAGAGAGATACATGGGGGTGGTACACTTCTCCTATCTAACTATGCCACTCTTCTCTCTAATGAATGTCTTAATACTTCCCCACTGAGTTTTCTTTTGTGGTTTTTAATCGATGTTCAAAGTGCTGGGGAAAAAAGAAATGTATTAATATGGTGGCTGTGTAATTGGCTTACGCTTGAATCTACATACTGTCTCTGGTTCTCTGTGGACTGTCCTTGAGATGCAGAGACATTAACATTTACGGAGCATAAGGAAGGAAGCCACAGATATGAGTTGAGCCATAGAGCTCCTATAATTAAGGATTTTATATATAATTCTATGAGTTGGGGGAAGTACATGATGGAATGGGTTTACTGCTGTTGGGCATGATTGCAATGCAGGCTGGACTAGTATCAGCGAAATATCAGTTGTTGTTGTTGTATTGGACCATATGTAACCGGTGTGAAATGGCTAGTTAGTTAGTGGTGTGCGGTAGTAGCATTTCAATTGCTGACGTCACTTACTTGAAGTAGTTGTTTCCCTTGCTCTGCAAGAGCTGCGGCTTTTGTGGAGCGATAGGTAATGATGCTTCAAAGGGTGACTGTTGTCGATGTGTTGAGAGGGCCCCTTGTTCAAGCCCAGGTTGGGGCGAGGATAGGGATAGAAGGAACACTGTTACACATAGTAGTTCCACAATTGGCTCCATGACAGTAGCTAGTTTGTCCTCTGGAAGTGGTCGTCTTGGATGTGTGTGGTCCTCCCCATTACCTTTATACACAGCACTTTAGAATGTTTATAGGAATGAGTGGAGAGCCAGAGAGATAAGGGATGAAAGCATTCCTCTCCTCTCTCTCTCTCTCTCTCTCTCTCTCTCTCTCTCTCCTCTGCTGCTGCACTTGCTACTTCATATTTAATTAGTTAGAGTGTGTGTCGTAGCAGGGAGGGCGGCATGGCATTTCAGAGCAGCATCCACACAGAGATATGTACAGACTGCCCAACACCAGCCAGCACAACTCACTGACTGTGGGAATGTGTATTGCTGTAGGTGTGCATGTGTGTGTGTGTGCGTGTTTGTGTGCATGCGTGTCTTTGTGTGTGTATATATACTGTGTGTACACACACACGTGCATTGCTTGTGTTAGCCCATATCCTCTCTTGTCTCTAGCCTACATTATGTGCAGTATGCGTAGCTATGTGGGAGTACTTGCTATAGAAATGTGTTTGTGTGGGAGAGTTATTAAACAACATAGTACAGCTGACCATGTTATCTTCTGTTGCCAATTAAGAGAGTAAGAACAATAGAACAAACACAAAATTACCCTGATGATGTGTGTGGTACAGTACATGTTGGGCCATATTATGTAGGATGAAAGCTGGAGAAAGAATTGCACACATCTTTTGTTTCATATTGCAAATCCATCCCCAGACCCACTTCAGTGAACCACAGGGGAGATGCAATTTATGACACATGAAATAAGTGCTTTTTTGTTTGATGAAGGTATAGATTGAACTCATGTACATACTCAGCCTCCCATATCCCTCTTTACACTCTCCATGGCAATTCTCCCCTCCCGCTGTCTGTGTGTGTGTGTGTAAATGTGAAAGGGTTTACTCCCCTACTGTACTATCGCCACTCATATGTGTGGCCCTAGAGCCGTGTACAAGAGCGAGGAATCATATCAAACCGGTCTGGAACACACCTGCATATTGGATTTCACACTCAAAATAATGGTTTCGGCACGTGTCATGAACATGTTCGGAATGTATAGATAGAACACCAGCGTCAAGAGACCTCGAGTAGTTTCGGTTGAAGAAGACAGTTCCATAGGGAAATCCGAGTAAAACCAAGGTACTAACCAGGTTTCCGTTCAACCTTTTTATGCGGGTAAAGTACATGTCAGATGAAAAATGTAATGACAGGCCTAATATCCAATTGTCGTCAAAACAAAATACTCTAGACAAAATACGCTTTTTGTGACGCTTTTATGCGCACCACTACGACTAATCGGGAAAGCATGCAGTTTATTAGGCTACAGATTAAATAAATAATTATGAATTTATCAGGGTGGTGAAAGTGCAAGGTGATGCGCTTGATGCTCCTTTCCAATAAATATCGAGGCTTATTCTGGTGACTTGATAATCGATGYTTGGCTGCGGTTTGATAAATCATCTAGCTCTTTTGCCCATAATAATAATCTCATCATGTAGGCTGGAGCGCACGAGCCAATAGCAGAGTGTTTTTTTGTGGGAGTTGAAAATTGGATGGAAACCAATTTAAACATATATTTTTTATCCGGTACATGGGACTTGTTTAGCAAAAGTTTTTTTCTTCTTCTTCGCCCTACGTCATCAGCACCGTGTTTGAATTGCAACAAGTCAATTTGATACAAACACGTCTCTGTTGGGAAAATGCGCATATTTTGGAATATTTGCATGAACATTTGTTGCCAATTGGATGGAAAGCTAATGAGACAAATGTTCAGGTTATTCAATTATTTGGTGGGACAATCATAAAACACTGGTTACTTCCAAAATGACACCTTATTGGTTAAAAGTAGTACACTATATAGGGAATAGGGTGCCATTTGGGATGCTGTTATTGAGTAGGAGATGTCTTGGTCTAGTGAGTGGTGAGTCACTCTCTGTTGGAGTCAGCAAGCTCCCTGTGAGAGACAGACAGGCAGGCAGCCTCCCAGTGAGAGGCAGACAGGCAGCCAGTCAGGTTCACGGTGAGAGACAGACAGGCAGGCAGCCTCACAGTGAGAGGCAGACAGACAGGCAGCCAGTCAGTCTCACGGTGAGAGACAGACAGGCAGGCAGCCTCCCAGTGAGAGGCAGACAGACAGACAGGCAGCCAGTCAGGCTCACGGTGAGAGTCAGGCAGCCAGTGGTCCAGTGCTAATCAGAGTGTTGTGCTTCTCTTTGCAGAGCAGCCAGAGCTTTCGGAGATTACCTGTCTCACACACACCCTGAGAACCGCAACGGATCAGGTACTCTATCAGTGTCCAGCCTCATCTAGTACATCCCATAACATGGCTTCACATATCCTAKAACTTTCATCTTTGCATGGCCTCACATATCCTATAACTTTCCTCTTCGCATGGCTTCACATATCCTATAACTTTCATCTTCGCATGGCTTCACATATCCTATAATTTCCCTCAACATTGCTTACATATCCTATAACTTTCATCTTCGATGCTTCACATATCCTATAACTTTCATCTTTCACATGGCTCTCACATACCTTATAACTTTCCTCTTCGCATGGCTTCACACTATCCTAATAAGTTTCTCCTCTTCACATGGCTTCACATATCCTATAACTTTCATCTTCCATGGCTTCACATATTAAACTTTCCTTTCACATGGCTTCACATATTCCTATAACTTTCCTCTTCACATGGCTTCACATATCCTATAACTTTCCCTCACATAGCTTCACATATCCTATAACTTTCATCTTCACATGGCTTCACATATCCTATAATTTCCTCTTCACATGGCTTCACATATCCTATAACTTTCCTCTTCACATGGCTTCACATATCCTATAACTTTCCTCTTCACATGGCTTCACATATCTATAACTTTCATCTTCACATGGCTTCACATATCCTATAATTTCCTCTTCACATGGCTTCACATATCCTATAGTTCCTCTTTCACATGGCTTCACATATCCTATAATTTCATCTTCACATGGCTTCACATATCTATAAGTTTCCTTTCACAGGCTTCACATATCCTATAAGTTCCACTTCACATGGCTTCACATATCCTATAACTTTATCTTCACATGCTTCACATATCATAACTTCCTCTTCACATGGCTTCACATATCCTATAACTTTCCTCTCACATGGTTAATTCCATATCTATCTTCCCTTCACATGTTCACATATCCTATAACTTTCCTCTTCACATGGCTTCACATATCCTATAAGTTTCCCTACTTTCACATGGCTTCACATATCCTATAACTTTCTCTTCACATGGCTTCACATATCCTATAACTTTCATCTTCACATGGCTTCACATATCCTATAACTTTCATCTTCACATGGCTTCACATATCCTATAAGTTTCCTCTTCACATGGCTTCACATATCCTATAACTTTCATCTTCACATGGCTTCACATAATCCTATAATTTCCTCTTCACATGGCTTCACATATCCTATAACTTCCTTCACATGGCTTCACATATCCTATAACTTTCCTCTTCACATGGCTTCACATATCCTATAACTTTCCTCCTCACATGACTTCACATATCCTATAACTTCCTCTTCGCATGCTTTCACATATCCTATAACTTTCCTCTTCACATGGCTTCACATATCCTATAACTTTCCTCTTCACATGGCTTCACATATCCTATAACTTCCCTCTTCGCATGGCTTCACATATCCTATAAGTTTCCTCTTCAAATGTAACCCACCGGCTCAATTCGGTCTTATGTGGCAAAATTTGAAAATGTGTTTTTTACATTGAATAAAAGTAGAGACTCAGAGCTAGAAATGGTATATAATACACTACAACCACAGTTGAGGAACAGTGGGAAAGTATTTTTGCTTTGAAAGTTGATAAACTTGTAACCTCACTTTTGAGAAAATCCACTTGAAAGTTTTGGTAMACCTACTTGAGAGCTCTTCTTTGTCTACACCCATTCAGCATCGTTCACACCCTCTTAAGCTTTAGCCCCACCCAGCTCTTTAAGGATTCACATGTGAGGCCATGTATTAAACAACCAAAGATTTGAAGACTAAAGGCTGGTTAATACTAGGTCTATCTACAGTTGTCGCAGTGACATCATTGATATTCTATTGTGGTCCGACATCAGCAGCCTGGTGGTCCAGAATAGTATAACTAGTGTATTTTGTTTTAACATCAATAAATCCACCCATTTAAAAATGAATTTAGTATACAGTACCAGTCAAAAGTTTGGACACACCAACTCATTCCAGGGTTTTTCTTTATTTTTACTATTTTATACATTGTAGAATAATAGTGAAAACATAAAAACTATGAAATAACACACATGGAATCATGTAGTAACCAAAAAAGTGTTAAACAAATCAAAATATATGTTATATTTGAGATTCTTCAAAGTAGCCACCCGTTGCCTTGATGACAGCTTTGCACACTCTTGGCATTCTCTCAACCAGCTTCATTTGGAATGCTTTTCCAACCGTCTTGAAGACGTTCCCACATATGCTGAGCACTTGTTGGCAGCTCTTCCCTCACTCTGTGGTCCAACTTATCCTAAACCATCTCAATTCAGTTGAGGTCGGGTGATTGTGGAGGCCAGGTCATCTTATGCAGTACTCCATCACTTTCCCTCTTGGTCAAATAGCCCTTACACAGCCTGGAGGTGTGTTGGGGCATTGTGCTGTTGTAAAACAAATGATAGTCCCACTAAAGCGCAAACCAGATGGGATGGCGTATCGCTGCAGAGTGATGTGGTAGCCATRCTGGTTAAGTGTGCCTTGAATCCTGAATAAATCACAGACAGGCATCCCCACACCATCACACCTCCTCCTCCATGCTTCACAGTGGGAACTACATATGAGGAGATAATCCATTCACCTACTCTGCGTCTCACAAAGACACGGTGGTTGGAACTCAAAATCTCAAATTTGGACTCATCAGACCAAAAGACAGATTTTCACTGTCTAATGTCCATTGTTAGTGTTTCTTGGCCCAAGCAAGTCTCTTATTATTATTTGTGTCCTTTAGTAGTGGTTTCTTTGCAGCAATTCTATCATGAAGTCTCCCGGGTGGCGCAGTGGTCTAGGGCACTGCATCGCAGTGCTAGCTGCGCCACCAGAGTCTCTGGGTTCGCGCCCAGGCTGGGCTGGGTTCGCGCCCAGGCTCTGTCGCAGCCGGCCGCAACCGGGAGATCCGTGGGGCGACGCACAATTGGCATAGCGTCGTCCGGGTTAGGGAGGGTTTGGCCGGTAGGGAGGGTTTGGCCGGTAGGGATATCCTTGTCTCAGTATGTAAAAATTTTATAAAATGTATGCACTCTACTGTAAGTCGCTCTGGATAAGAGCGTCTGCTCTTGGCCGGTAGGGATATCCTTGTCTCAGTATGTAAAAAATGTAATAAAATGTATGCACTCTACTGTAAGTCGCTCTGGATAAGAGCGTCTGCTAAATGACTAAAATGTAAAAAAATGTAAATGAAGGCCTGATTCACTCAGTCTCCTCTGAACAGTTGATGTTGAGAAGTGTCTGTTACTTGAACTCTGTGAAAAAAATTTGGGAGCTGCAATTTTTGAGTCTGGTAACTCTAATGAACTTATCCTCTGCAGCAGAGGTAACTCTGGGTCTTCCTTTTCTGTGGCGGTGCTCATGAGAGCCAGTTTCATCATAGCGCTTGATGGTTTTTGCGACTGCACATGAAGAAACTTTCAAAGTTCTTGAAATTTTCYGGATTGACTGACCTTCATGTTTTAAAGTAATAGTGGACTGTCGTTTCTCTTTGCTTATTTGAGCTGTTCTTGACATATTATGGACTTGGTCTTTTACCAATTGGGACTATCTTCTGTATACCACCCTTACCTTGTCACAACACTGATTGGCTCAAACGCATTAAGAAGGAAATAATTCCACAAATTAACTTTTAACAAGACACACCTGTTAATTGAAATGCATTCCAGGTGACTACCTCATGAAGCTGGTTGAGAGAATGCCAAGAGTGTGCAAAGCTGTCATCAAGGCAAAGGGTTGCTACTTTACACTTTCTTGGTTACTACATGATTCCATATGTGTTATTTCATAGTTTTGATGTCTTCACTATTATTCTACAATGTAGAAAATAGTAAAAATAAAGAAAAATCCTGAATGAGTTGGTGTGTCCAAACCTTTGACTTGTACTGTATGTCAATCTATCAAACCAGGCAACTAAAAGCAACTGTCTAAACAATGTTTTGGTTCGTTTCTAGCTAACTAGCTAATGTTAAGTTAGCTGGTTAGCCAGTTCAAATAATGACCATATCATGTAGATGACAACATCTTCACTTTAGCTCATTCGACTTCATTATTACAGGAAATTAATGGCGAGCCAATTACAGAAAATAGCTTATGATTGTGAGTGTGATGAAATAAAAGCAGGGAATTCGACCTGAGAATTTTAGAACATGGACACAGTTGCCTAACGTTATATCCTAATTTGACTTTGGTGCAGGTCATGTTCTTCACATTACCGTCTCTGGTTAACACATAATATATCAAATAAAATTGAAGTTGAATTTGTCACATGCACAGGATACAGAAGATATAGTGAAATTGTTACTTGCATAGTAGAGTGTTTTGTTAAGACATGTAGCTTTCTAGCTAGCTAGCTAAACAATGAACCATAATCCCAACCTATAACGTTACTACTTGCATGAATCTGCAGGCAACCAGCTTCAATGTTAGCTAGTTAGCTAACATTAGGCTATAACTAGCAATGCAAATGGCTCTGAGATACAAATAATATTAGTACACAGATCATACACGTAACGTTAGCTAGCGAGACAGATAACGTTAGCTAGCTAGCTAACAGTATGCTTTAACTTGAAATGAAAAATACTTTCTGCCAAAATTAGAAACGTATAACATCTGAAAATGTAGCTAGCTAGAATATCTTACCCGTATACACGGATGGACGATTCTCCTTCTCTGTCACGGATGCCATGGTTGCCATTAGTTTGAAGATGTAATCCGGAGACAGGTATTTTATACAACAGCCTTCTGTGTGTTCTCTTTTCGACTCCCTCTGAATATTTGCAATCAAACGCCAGAATTTTCTCCATCTCCTTAGTTATCATATTCTAATTCCACCGGAATTCCACTGATTTCAAAACTCGGTCCCCCAGAAAGTGGAGAACAACACTTTTGCAGTAATACTACGTGATATCTTTCAAAAAAGCAGCGTTAGAAAGGATTACCGACACCTACTGACTAGCTCATGTTCTAGACAGAAGCGGGCTACATGGCATACCAATCCGAACTCATCTCTCAGCATGTCCAGCCGATCCATTATCTCAGCCAGTCATGGCTAGCAGGAAAGTATTTTTCCTTAGCTAAACCAACTAGGCTCATAAATTAACAATTTTATTCATATTTTCAGATGGCATACACATTTTTTATTAAGGCACATGAAAGTTCACATGTTCCAGAAGGCATTTCTGACAAAGAAGCTAACGTTCAAATGCCTCTGCTGTGAAGTAGTGACGCACAACATACGCCTAGTTTCCTGAAACGAGTCACAAATGGCTTCACATTTCCTATAACTTTCCTCATCACATGGCTTCACATTTCCTGTAACTTTCCTCATCACATGGCTTCACATTTCCTGTAACTTTCCTCATCACATGGCTTCACATTTCCTGTAACTTTCCTCATCACATGGCTTTCCTCTCATCCCACTGTATAGCAGCACTAAATGCTCTGAAATCATTACCACACTATATCTGGCAAATTTCACTGTGAGAGGGTGTATCTTCCCGAGGCAGAGGACCGGGTAAGTCTGCCAAACCCCTTCTATCTTCCAACTCATCCTTTCAAAATACCTCCTAATTTCCTCCCTTCTCTCATTTCCCTTCTCCGTTATCCATCTCTTCACATCTCATTCCTCCTCTCATCTCCAAAAAGCTTTGTTTGCTCTCTGATGTTTGCTCAAATGTTGCCAAGCCCTTTAGAGCACAAGATGAACAGCTCATCTCTTTGTCCTCTCTCTCTTGCTCTTGCACTTGCTCTCTCCAGATCAGCTTCTATCTAATACCTTCATTGGCCAAGACAAAGACTCCCCTGACATCAGTCATCTTCACAACAACTACCTACACCCTCAGAGCCACTGTGGGGCCAAGGCCAGCCAGGACCAGTCCCAGGCCCACAGTCTTCAGTCCCAGCTCAGCACACTGCATCCCCATCACAGCAGTCTCCAGCCCAGCACCCTGCAGCCAAGCAGTCTGCAGCCCACAGGCCCCTCCAAGCACAGGCTCTCAGCAGAGCGAAGTTTCTCCTCCGAGGAGCAGCAGCCACCTCCCAGGTCCTCTGAGGGGAGCCTGACCAGCTTGAAGCCAGCTGCCCAGCGGGTCTACACCATCACCAGGGAGGGAGGCATGCTAGGGGGGCGAGGCAGCGAGGAGAGTCTGGAGCTGGAGGTGCTGAAGCAGCCTCTGTCCCCTCCTCCCTCCGCCAACCAGCCCTCCTTTTCAAACCAACAACCACCAGGCAGCAAACATCCCCGCGGCAACCATAGTCATGGCCCACAGGGCCACAGGCCCAAGTCCCAGCCCCTGCAGAGCTCAGGGAGTGCCCATAACATCCGGGACTGGGTGGTGAGGAGGGGGGGCTCGCGGGAGGACTGCACCCCAGACTGTGTCACCTGCATCAGGGCCCCATGTCCGAGCCAGCGCTCCCTGGATCTGGAGACGTCTCCGCGAGACGGAGGAAAACAGAGGAAGAAGCTAGAGAGGATGTACAGCCAAGACCAAGGCAGAGACAGACGAGGCTCTGCTGAGGAGAGAGGTGAGGAGGAGGATGGAGGATGGAGGAGGAGGATGATGATGATGACCAAATCAAATCCAGCTTTATTTATATAGCACATTTCAGACATGAATGCAATGCAATGCGCTTCACAGGAAAATAAGAAAAATAAAGAAAATGAACAGAAATCTTTACTACACAAAAACAAAAGAATAACAATAAAAACTGAATGACTAAAAAGCACCCTAAGGCAAAGCAAAATTAAAAAGGTGTGTTTTAAGATCTCTTTTAAATATGTCCACAGTTTCGGCCCCCCTCAGGTTTTCTGGCAGGCTATTCCAGAGGCTGGGGGCATAATTAATAATGGCTGCCTCTCCATGCCTCTTGGTCCTAGGCTTTGGGATAGTTAAAAGGCTGCCTCTCCATGCCTCTTGGTCCTAGGCTTTGGGATAGTTAAAAGGCCAGTGCCAGAGGACCTGAGGGACCTACTGGGTTCATAACACAAAGTATGTCTGACATGTATTGGGGTGCACATTCGTGGATTGATTTAAAAACCAATAGAACAATAATCAAATTAATTTTAAAACTCACAGGCAGCCAGTGCAGAGACATCAAAACCGGTGTAATGTGTGCTCTTCGTCTGGTCTTGGTCAGTACCCGTGCTACAGCATTCTGTATGTTTTGCAGTTGACAAATGGCTTTCTTGGGTAGACCAGACAGGAGAGCATTACAGTAGTCAAGCCTGCTTGTAAGAAAAGCATGGATGAGTCTCTGTATCAGCCTGAGATAGAAACGACTGCACCTTGGTAATGTTCATCAGGTGGTAAAAAGCTACTTTGGTCACATTCCTAATGTTTGATTTGAAATTGAGTTCAGAATCTAAAATGACAACTAGGTTTTTTTCCTGGTGTTTTATCTTTATTGCTTTGGCTCCAATAATACAGTAAGAACCTCGGCCTGGTCTTGATTTAGCTGAAGGGAATTGTTAGCCGCCCAAGTATTGCTCGTGTTTCTTGGCCCAAGCAAGTCTCTTCTTGTTATTGATGTTCTTTAGTCATGTTTTTTTTGCAGCAATTCGACCATGAAGGCCTGATTCACTCAGTCTCCTCTGAACAGTTGATGTTGAGATGTGTCTGTTACTTGAACTCTGTGAGGCATTTATTTGGGCTGCCATCTGAGGTGCAGTTAATTGCAATTTCTGAGGCTGGTAACTCTAATGAACTTATCCTCTGCAGCAGAGGTAACTCTGGGTCTTCCTTTCCTGTGGCGGTCCTAATGAGAGCCAGTTTCATCATAGCGCTTGGTTTTTGCGACTGCACTTTTCCGTATTGACTGATCTTAATTTTCCGTATTGATTGACCTTCATGTCTTAAAGTAAGGATGGACTGTCATTTCTCTTTTCTTATTTGAGCTGTTCTAGCCATAATATGGACTTGGTCTTTTACCAAATAGGACTATCTTCTGTTTACCACCCCTACCTTGTCACAACACAGCTGATTGGCTCAAACGCAGTAAGAAGGAAATGAATTACACAAATTAACTTTTAACAACTCATACCTTTTAATTGAAATGCATTCCAGGTGACTACCTCATGAAGCTGGTTGAGAGAATGTCAAGAGTGTGCAAAGCTGCCATCAAAGCAAAGGGTTGCTACTTTGAAGTATCTCAAATATAAAATATATTTTGATTTGTTTAACACTTTTTTGGTTACTGCATGATTCCATGTGTGTTATTTCATAGTTTTGATGTCTTCACTGTTATTCTACAATGTAGAAAATAGTACAAATAAAGGCAAAACCATTGAATGAGTAGGTGTGTCCAAACCTTTGACTGGTACTGTATATAAAACGCAAAATCAAACCTTGTGGAACGCCATATGCGATATCTATTTTCTCTGAGTTATGTTCACCAAGGGTGACAAAAAACTCTTGACCACTTAAATAGGTCCTAAACCAATTTAGAACTGGACCAGAGAGGCCAACCCAACTCTCCAGTCTGTCCAGAAGGACATCTTTGTCAACAGTGTCGAATGCAGCATTTCAATCCAAACGTACAGAAAGCTGTAAGGATGTCTCACAACATGTATCTAAAATTAACCCTATAAATAGCACTGTTGGGAGATTTAGAAAGCCATAGTCTAGCAATCAACAATATAATAATACTTTTATCTTTAAATCGCAATCTGTAGATAGGTTCAGAATGTATGTAAAACATCACAGCACAGATTAAAACTACATGGCTCATAGAAATCATAAGATGGTGGTTTAGGGAGATAGGTGGGATGGACTGAGAGTAGCTTAGGGGTGGATTTAAAAGCTCATGTTCTAGAATAGTTATGACTGAAAACACAATGTATATTGTACAGTATAAGTACTATCTATCCAGATGTGATGGAAACTCAGCAACAAAAACAAACGTCCCTTTTTTAGGACCCTGTCTTTCAAAGATAATTTGTAAAAATCCAAATAACTTCACAGTTCTTCATTGTTAAGGGTTTAAACACTGTTTCCCATGCTTGTTCAATGAACCATAAACAATTAATGAACATGCACCTGTGGAACGGTTGTTAAGACACTAACAGCTTACAGACGGTATGCAATTAAGATCACAGTTATGAAAACTTAGGACACTAAAGAGGCCTTTCTATTGACTCTGAAAAACACCAAAAGAAAGATGCCCAGGGTCCCTGCTCATCTGCGGGAACGTGTCTTACGCATGCTGCAAGGAGGCATGAGGACTGCAGATGTGGCCAGGGCAATAAATTGCAATGTCCGTACTGTGAGACGCCTAAGACAGCGCTACAGGGAGACAGGACGGACAGCTGATCATCCTCGCAGTGGCAGACCACTTGTAATAACACTTCCACAGGATCGGTACATCTGAACATCACACCTGCGGGACAGGTACAGGACGGCAACAACAACTGCCTGAGTTACACCAGGAATGCACAATTCAACCATCAGTGCTCAGACTGTCCGCAATAGGCTGAGAGAGGCTGGACTGAGGGCTTGTAGGCCTGTTGTAAGGCAGGTCCTCACCAGACATCACCGGCAACAATGTCACCTATGGGCACAAATCCACCGTCGCTGGACCAGAAAGGACTGAAAAAAAGTGCTCTTCACTGACAAGTCGCAGTTTTGTCTCTCCAGGGGTGATGGTCGGATCGTCGAATGAATGAGCATTACACCGAGTCCTGTACTCTGGAGCGGGATCGGTTTGGAGGTGGAGGGTCTGTCATGGTCTGGGGCGGTGTGTCACAGCATCATCGGACTGAGCTTGTTGTCATTGCAGGCAATCTCAACGCTGTGCGTTACAGGGAAGACATCCCTCCTCCCTCATGTGGTACCCTTCCTGCAGGCTCATCCTGACATGACCCCTCAGCATGACAATGCCACCAGCCATACTGCTCGTTCTGTGGTGATTTCCTGCAAAGACAGGAATATCAGTGTTCTGCCATGGCCAGCAAAGAGCCCGGATCTCAATCCCATTGAGCACGTCTGGGACCTGTTGGATCAGTGGGTGAGGCTAGGCCTTTTAATTTTGACCCCCCCTTGTTCAGGGACACATTATTCAATATATGTTAGTCACATGTCTGTGGAACTTGTTCAGTTTGTCTCAGTTGATCTTGTTATGTTCATACAAATATTACACATGTTAAGTTTTGAAAATAAACGCAATTGACAGTGAGAGGACGTTTCTTATTTGGCTGAATTTACAATAAAAAAACAGAATAAAAAGGCTGTCTCTGTGCTGTGGTGGCACAAAACCAGATTGACATTTTTCAAAAATACAGTTGAAAAAGCATTTAGCTGTTTGAAAATCCAATTTCTACCGAATTTTGCGTAAGTATTATGATGATGATGGAGGAGGATGGAGGGGAGTGGGGCCTTTAGTTGTCTTTGTGTCCTTTATCCCATCCCTTGTCCCCTGTGATAAGACTCATTTGCGGTATAATGTTTTTCTCAAACTCAAAGCACATTGTGTGGAGAAGGGTAAACAGCTGACAGACAACAACATTTGAAGTGTAATGTTGTGGGCTAAACTTCTGCTTTGTCTCCTTTGTTTGTAGAGGACAACCCTAATAGCTGGTTCCCCAAAGAGACATGTTCAGCTTCCAGACGGCTACCACAACAATGCAGGCGTGAGATAAGGATATCAGATATAACCTCACCCTCTCTGCTCCACTCCTATGAACACGACATGGCTGCCTCAAAGAGTTCTGTGTGCTAATGATGGATGAGTTCTAGAGTGCCTCCCAAATATGCACAATATTCCCTATACACAGTAGTTCTCAATATAGTGCTTGGGGATGTAGCCTTAGACTCCTTCACATGGCTGTGCCCTGGACACAGTTGGAGGCCAGTGGTTTTATAGACACAGTTGGAGGCCAGTGGTTTTATAGACACATTGGAGCCAGTGGACGTGCCAGTGGTTTTATAGGACACAGTTGGAGGCCAGGTTTATAGGACACAGTTGGAGCCAGTGGTTTTATAGGACACAGTTGGAGGCCAGTGGTTTTATAGGACACAGTTGGAGCCAGTGGTTTTATAGGACACAGTTGGAGCCAGTGGTTTTATAGGGACAGTTGGAGGCCAGTGGTTTTATAGGACACAGTTGGAGGCCAGTGGTTTTATAGGACAGTTGGAGGCCAGTGGTTTTATAGGACAGTTGGAGGCAGTGGTTTTATAGGACACAGTTGGAGGCCAGTGGTTATAGGACACAGTGGAGGCCAGTGGTTTTATAGGACACAGTTGGAGGCCAGTGTTTTATAGGACACAGTTGGCCAGTGGTTTATAGGACAGACAGTTGGAGGCCAGTGGTTTTATAGGACAGTTGGAGGCCAGTGTTTTATAGGTGGACCGTTGGAGGCCAGTGGTTTTATAGACACAGTTGAGGCCAGTGGTTTATAGGACAGTGGAGGCCAGTGGTTTTATAGGACCAAGTTGGAGGCCAGTGGTTTTATAGGACACAGTTGGAGGCCAGTGGTTTTATAGGACACAGTTGGAGGCCAGTGGTTTATAGGACACAGTTGGAGCCAGTGTTTATAGGACACAGTTGCAGGCCAGTGGTTTTTATAGACACAGTTGGAGGCCAGTGGTTTATAGGGGACAGTGGAGGCCATGTTTTATAGGACAGTTGAGCCAGTGGTTTTATAGGGGACAGTTGGAGGCCAGTGGTTTTATAGGACACATTTTATGTAATACATTTGAGGAAAAGCTGGAAAAAATTCCTAAATATTAACCATCAACATAGTGAATACAATTGGTGTTTAATATTTTATTTAACTAGGCAGTTAACTAGGCAGTCAGTTAAGAACAATTCTTTATTTTCAATGACGGCCTAAGGAACAGTGGGAAAACCTCTTGACACTACAGGGGGTGCTGTTCAACTTGGACATTTAAGTTCCCAAATTAAACTGCTCGTACTCAATTCTTGCTCGTACAATAATGCATATTATTATTACTATTGGATAGAAAACAATCTCTAGTTTCTAACAACCGTTTGAATTATGTCTGTGGGTGAACCAGAACTCTTTCTGCAGCGAAATTCATGACAGGAACTGCGAAGGTCTGAAAACGAGGCTCTGTTCTCAGATCAGTTTAAAGCTCTGTATGTATCCTATGGGTCGACATGAACTGCACCGCCTTCCCTGGATGTCAGTAACCAATGAGAAGTGGAATGGAGTTTCTACGTAGTTCTCAGAGCTTATAAAAGGCCAAGAACGAAGGAGCTCTCTTTTCGACGTTCGTCATTGCGCAAAGCAAGACCTCAGGATGGCATTTTGAAACGCTCAGTTATCCGGCCTTAGCTATATCCGTCTGTAATTTAATTCGATATAGGTGTTAGAAACATCATAACGAAGTTATTTTAAACCGAGTTATATCAGTTTATGCGAGTAATATGCTATTTTCGGATTTCTTAGTATTGCGCTTTTGAACATTTGGCATGTTTGTGGCCAGACATAGCTAATGTTGTTACTGCTGAATTCCGAAGTTGAAGATAACGTTTTAAAACCAAGCAACCGATTCTTTTGACAAAGGGACCACTTGCCCAAGATTCTGAGGAAAGCTCGTCCAAAAGTAAGAGCTATTTATGATGTTATTATCCTACGTTATTATGTGGAAAAATGTAAACGCACTTTTTCGTGCCCCATTATTGCGCGCACTATCTGGCTGTAACGCAAACTGTATGTCCAGTAACGTTAATTTTGAACAATCTAACTCAGGCGGTTGCATTAATAACTAATGCATCTTTCATTTGCTGTCCAACCTGTATTTTTAGTCAATTTACGGAATTATTAATTGATTAGATAGGTGCCTTTCAAAGATGGCGCCGGCCGAATGCAATGCACCTGTTGCCACTGATCACATTGTAAACCACGATTTGTGCTGCTAAATATGCACATTTTTCGAACAAAAACCTATATGCATTGTGTTAATATGATTTACGGACTGTCATCTGATGAAGTAATATCAAGGTTAGTCCATTATATAATTGGCTGGATGTTACGATCGCTAACCTTGCTGCTGGTAATGCCGGTTGTGTTTCTGGCTATTGTGGTACGCTAATATAATGCTATAATTTTGGTTTTCGCTGTAAAACCTACTTAAATCTGACATATTGGCTGGATTCACAAGAGTTGGGCTTTCATTTGCTGTACGCTGTGTATTTTTCAGAAATGTTTTAAGATGAGTAATTAGGTATTTGACGTGGTCTCTGTAATTATTCTGGCAGCTTCGGCACTATTTCAGATTGCAGCTGCAATGTAGAACTGCTGATTTATACTCTGAAATATGACGATTTTCAAAAAAACATATGCTATACTAAATAATGTTATCAGATTATCGGATCACTTATGAAGTTGTTTTCTGGTTAGTGGCTATATATATCTTTATTTCGGTCGAACTTTGTGATAGCTACTGATGGAGTAAAAAACTGGTGGAGCTAAAAAAAGTGGTGTCTTTTGCTAACGTGGTTAGCTAATAGATTTACATATTGTGTCTTCCTGTAAAACTATTTAAAAATCAGAAATGATGGCTGGATTCAAAATTCGCAACATACTTATCATGGTTCATTGACTCGTGGATTTGTAAGATTTTAATCATCCAGCATTACTTGAGTGCTACTATGCTATCAGCTTTAAGTTCGACGGACACCATCCTTTAAACTAGTCTTAGTTCCATCGATCATATCGTATTTTTAGAATGCGCGCGCACTCACCGTATTACTTGTGACGCTACAACCGATATTTTTTGAACAGGCATACGCCCATTAGGATTCAGGAATGAAAGACAGGGGAGGTCGGGTTTCACAACTTAAGTAGGAGTAAACAAACAAAAGGGACCATATTAGGAGTAGGAAACATTAAGTCGGGCCGTCCAGTCGCAAAAAAAAATTACCCAGTGGCAGACCCAACGTGCACATTTCCGAAAAGAGCATAGTACACCGGACAAATAGAAAGGAACTAGTAAAGGATCATGATCTATAACACAACACCTACAGTAGCCAATGAGAAGAAGAATAAACGTCAGTATCCTGCACGCAAGAACTGTAACTCAATGCTAGTTCAGGACTCTTTTACTTACGTGGGGGAGTCTCAAACCCGATACTTCCCGGGGTTTGGGAAGGACAATAGAGGTTGCATGCCTGATACCAGCGGCGTAAGAAACACAACAGAAAACAAAAACCCTAACCCTGACTAACTCAACCACAGAACCACAGGAAACAAACTACAGATTTTTTAAACCATTAGATCAGTTCGGGGGATTGTTCGATCTTTTGGCAACCGTTTCCAATGGCCTACACACCAAATAAAAGGCTACAGAAAGAAAATAAAATGAAGAAACCCGCCTGCTGCCCCCGCCATTAAGTGAGGGTATGGGGGTTTCAGGCATTAAATATGCCTTTAATATTTTTTTAAAAAACA
>NC_036872.1:30217561-30220200 GCF_002910315.2 Salvelinus sp. IW2-2015 | reverse complement strand
ACCCAACAAGAGAGAGATATTCGCTCACTGGCGCTGTGCTCTTCACACGATGAAGCAGAGGTTCACACTGAGCCATGTGACAGCGTGCAGAGTTGGAGACGCAGTGGAGACCGTTCTGGCTGCCTGCACATTCTCCAGCCCACTGACCGCGTTCGGCGGTTGGTCAGTCTGGTGTTGGGGTGGCATTTCTTTGGGGGGCGCACAGCCCTCCATGTGCTCGCCAGAGGTGCGCCTGACTGCCATTAGGTACCGAGATGGATCCTCAGACCCCTTGTGAGACCATATGCTGGTGCGGTGTGGCCCTGGTTTCTCTTAATGCAAGCTGCATATGTAAGCCTCATGTGGCTGGAGTGTGTCACAGTTCCTGCAAGAGGAAGGCTATGGACCGCTGCCGTTCCCCAGACCTGAATCAATTGAGCACATCTGGGACTTCATGTCTTGCTTGCCATCCACCAACGCCACGTTGCCGCTACCAGACCTGGTTCGCAGGGAGTTGGCGATGCTCTCAGGCGGTCTGGGCAGGGAGTAATCCCTCAGGTGGACACCGCGCACAACCAAGTGAGATGGCGCCCAGTGTGGTTGTACGGGCAGGTCTATACAGGCAGGTGGAGGCGCACATCACTACTGAGCCTCAATTTTGATTGTTTTCTAAGGACATTGAACATCAAAGTTGGATCAGCCTGTTAGTGTGGTTTTCCCACTTTAATTTGAGTGTTATCTGCCCAAATCCAGACCTCACATGGGTGGATAAACTGTTGATTTTCCCATTGATAATTTTTTGTGTGTTTTGTTGTCCAGCTACTTCATTTATGCTTAAAGAAAAGAAGTTTTTAATAAGAATATGTTCAATTCATTAAGTTCTAGGTGTGTTATTTTAGTGTCCCTTTATTTTTTTGAGCGTGGTATGTATGGTTTTGTTCGATAAAGTTATATATTTATATCCAAATCTCAGTTTAGCTTTTGGCGCGTTATGTTCAGTAATGTTTTGCTTTGCTTATTGTTAGGTCACCACAAGTCACAGAAAAACCAGCCATTTTTTTCAGCCAAGAGAGGAGTCACAAAAAGCAGAGAATAGAGATAAAATTAATCACTAACTTTGATGATCTTCATCAGATGACACTGCATAGATAGGACTTCATGTTACACGAATACATGTATGTTTTTGGTGTTCGATAAAGTTCATATTTACTATCCAAATTCAGTTCTTACTTTGGTGGTTGATGTGTCAGTAATGTTTTTGCTTCAAAACATCTGCTGATTTTTGGCAGAAGCCAATCAATTTACAGAAATCTCATTCATTAAAATGTTGATTCAACAATACAAGTTGTTTACGTGGATTAAGAATGATATACTTCTCCTTAATGCAACCGCTGTGTCAGATTTCGAAAAAGCACACCATGCAATAATCTGAGTACAGCGCTCAGAGACCAAAACAAGCCATACAGATACCCGCCATGTTGTGGAGTCAACAGAAATCAGAAATAGCATTATAAATATTCACTTACCTTTGATGATCTTCATCAGAATGCACTCCCAGGAATCCCAGTTCCACAATAAATGTTTGTTTTGTTCGATAAAGTCCATCATTTATGTCCAAATACCTCCTTTTTGTTTGCGCGTTTAGTTCACAAATCCAAATTCAAGAGGCGCAGGCACTTAGTCCAGACGAAAATTCAAAAAAGTTATATTACAGTTYGTAGAAACATGTCAAATGATGTATAGATGTTTTTAACATAAATCTTCAATAATATTCCAACCGGACAATTCCTTTGTCTTTAGAAAGGACAAGGAACGCAGCTAACTCTCACGGGCACGCACCTGACTGAGCTCATGGCATTCTGCCAGACACCTGATTGAAACAGCTCTTATTCTCTCCCCCTTCACAGTAGAAGCCTGAAACAATGTTCTAAAGACTGTTGACATCTAGTGGAAGCCTTAGGAAGTGGACCAATCGGACCAAATTTTACACTGTATATTGGATAGGCAAAGACTTGAAAACCTACAAACCTCAGATTTCCCACTTCCTGGTTGGATTTTTTCTTAGGTTTTCGCCTGCCATATGAGTTCTGTTATACTCACAGACATCATTCAAACAGTTTTAGAAACGTCAGAGTGTTTTCTATCCAAATCTACATTATATGCATATTCTAGCTTTTGGGCCTGAGTRGCAGGCAGTTTACTCGGGGCACCTTATTCATCCAAGCTACTCAATACTGCCCCCCAGCCATAAGAAGTTAATTGTATATAATGCAATTTTTGATTAGATACTTTTTTCATTAAAAAAGCTATTTTCTCTTGAACCATATGGTCTATCCACTAGAAACTCATGGACAATATGACACAGATATAAAACATTTATACTATATATGAAAATATATTTTGTAAGTTATTCGAGTATACATGACTAAAGTTAAAATATAATTCCTGTTATTAGCAAAAAGTAGCTAAAGATTTAGTAACTTTGGTAACTTACAGGTAGTTTTGCAACCCATTCTCCAAGCACGCACGCCGACGCACGTGCAACACCACCCACACGACAACAACACATGCACCTAGCAACACAACACACACATCACAACACGACACTACACTGCACACACAAATCACCACACACACACACCACATGATGTACCACTACA